>NC_056747.1:168429667-168482167 GCF_019279795.1 Protopterus annectens | reverse complement strand
TAATATTTTGTTAGCTTTGAGCATTAAGCTTTAGACACAGTTTACTTGCCTTAAAAGAAATTTAAACTCTATTTCCTTACAATTTCTTTTTGTTCATGCCATCATTAAATCAAAAAGTTGTAAAAAGCTCTAAAACGCAGCTCAGAACCACTAGAATCCTGTGACTTTTGGTGGGCTAGCAACCCCCAGCCCTCAGCTTAATTCAGTTACATTTTCCAGACTTATTATCGCAGAGTCTTGGTCCTTTAGGGTCTGTGTGTGGGGAAGCTAAAATGTAACATAACTTGTTCTGTGCTTTTTCATACTTTATCTGTGTGGATTGTTGGGAGGAGCACTGGAGAAATTTGAGGTGGGGGGCTAGTGTGCAAGAAGGAAACCACGGGATACACCAGACTACAAAGCCAGTGAAAAAAATGCCACCAGTCCTATATTAAATAGTTTATTCACACTGAATAACACTTTGGCACCTCAGCACAGCCTTCCTGGAGTTACAAAATATGCCACCCCATGCATCCACACATATACACGTATATATTCACTTAAACACAATTAATTAAACAGTCATCTAATTAATCAACCATCAATTAAAATAATCATATATACATTTCAAAGAAACACTCTCCAGTTACATTCACTATTTAGACCTGCTGGAGATAGTGTATTAATTTTTTAAATATATAGTTTCTTTATACAATAACTTCTTTTTCATTAACACTTCATCTGTTTCTAAAATATGTTCCAAAATACAAAAAAAGCAGAAGTGGAACAGAATTTTACACCATTTATTTTTTCTCCCCTATATAATATAAATTACATGGGCAAGACAAAGCCTATACTGCTGATTTGGTTATACATGAAAAAGCAGAAGGGGAACAGAATTTTACACCATTTATTTTTTCAAAACATTTGGTAATGATGGGGCAAACCGAACATCTTCCACAAGGGAAGGTGCCACATTCACCAACTTGTAGATTTCATTTTTCACCAGGTGAAACAAATCCATTGTGTACCACCATGTCTTTAATATTTCTACTTCTCTTAAAAGAGATAGTTACAGTTCTACACAGATTTTTTTACCCCTTCCATATTAATTAAATAGGGCCAATAATATTGAATGACATCAGTAATTTTCTCACTTAGAATATTATATACAGTAACAAAATAAACTTTTCTACACTCCTGCACAGTATTAAATTCTCTATTATTATTTATCTTATTTACTAAAGGCCTGTTATGAAGTAATGCTGTAAAAGATCAGACAATTATAAACCCCTCAGATAAAGATAGAAAAATTGTTGTTATGCACTGGAAACAATACCTGAAAATGTGTATGGACTATTTATCTGATGGCTAAGTATATAGGGCAGTAAATATTGATGTTTTCTATCAAGCTATAATGAATTTTAAAGAACTTGTTAGTAAAGGCCTAAGATCCAGCTATTTTACAAGAAAAGATGCCCTAAATAAATGTAATGTAGAAGGAAGCTCAATGGCCAAGTTCGCTATTTTACAAGAAAAGATGCCCTAAATAAATGTAATGTAGAAGGAAGCTCAATGGCTAAGTTCTATTGTCTGCCAAAGACGCATAAAAATGTGAGCCCCCCCCCACAGTAGACCCATACTAGCAGCACATAATTATTTTCTCCATAATATGAGAATTTTCTTACATTCTCATATTTTGAACTATTGTAGTTAAGTTAAATTCTTATATTAAAGACACTTTCCATTTTCTGGATAAAATAAAAAAATGTTAAATGTGATGAAGGGGTGGCCACGGTGGTGCAGTGGTTAGCATTGCCACCTCACAGCAAGAGGTTCTCCGATTCGATCTGGGGTGCCTTCTTTGCGGAGTCTGCTTGTCCTCCCTGTGGTCGTGTGGGTTTCCTCCCACATCCCAAAGACATGCTGTATTGGCCCTAGGTGTGACTGTCTGCATATGTGTGCCTTCTGTGTGAGCAACTCGACACCGTAAAACTCCACTGCCACTCATGAGCGGACAGGTGATCCGCTGTGGCGACCCCTAACCGGGAAAAGCTGAAAGAAGAAGAAGCAGTTAAATGTGATGATGAATATTACTGGATAGTTATAGATGTAAAAAGTCTTTATACCAGAATTACCCTTGAGTTAGGTATGGAAGCTATTACATTATTTCCAGGTGATAGCCCTGTTAGTAATTATGTGATGGAATTATTATATTTTTGTTTGATGAATAATTTTTTTGAGTTTATTAAGCTCATTTACCATCAAGTACAATATACTGCCATGGGTGCATCTTTTGCTGAGGTGAGTTTTTGTATAGATTGATTTTTTTTAATAGTTATTGTCAAAAGAAAAAAAATTCAAAGACCAATACACGTAAGGTTCAGTTAAGGCACATTTAATAACTTGCAGCAAGGAGACAAAAAACATGCAAATACAGGATTTTGCCTAACTACTAACAGAAAGTATGCTATTCTTATACTGTTTTACAAGACATGGCCTTCTATAGCTGACATAATCAATCACAACTTTCAGTATTGTTCTACAGCAGATGTTACTCAGATTTTCTGCTGACATGACTAGATTTGTGAGAAACTTTTGAGAAAAACAACCTGGCCTTGGTGGGGACTAGCCCGTTACAAGCTTCTATTGTATAGTTCTAATGCATGTGTTACATTTCAAGGTACTTTTCTACCTTAGACACAAGCAAATGCTGATTGCAGTTTATATTTTCGAGCAGTCTTTGTTCTAATTATCTATAGCTTCTGCAGCTGTGTATTTTCTCACAGCACAAGCGGAACTCCTTGTCTAAGTTTCATAATGTTTATACAAGTGGTATTGTTCTATTCATTATTTTCCTGACACAAGCAGAAATCATCTGCTTCTCGGTAAATTTCCAAGGCATAAGCAAAGATTTTAGCTGCGCATATTTCATGACAATACAAGGTCAGAAAGCTTCTGAAATTTGTACAGATTTATGCAGTGTAAAATAGAATAAATGTGTTAACCCTTTTCATGCTCTAAATGCACTAAGCATATTACTAATACATATTTTTCTGACATTTCCCCCCTTTTAATACTTTTATTCTACTTTCAAAATAAGCATAAACAGTTTTTTCTTCTCCGAACCTCTTCCTACTCAGGATTTGCAGTTAAGAGAGTCATTCAGTTTAAACTTATGAAAGCATTTCAGTTTTTCAATAGTTCTTCAAACGCAGCACTTTGATATAAGGTCTCAGAAACTGACATGTCTATAAAGTCTTTAATCAGTCTTTTCATGCAGGGTATGCCACAACAAACACATACTCCCAGTAGGAGCATTCCTACACAAATGGCAATCAGGATGTTCATTAGGTTGGTACCCCACCCCCCAAACCATTTCTGGAAAAAGTCCATCAGTGGGTTTGGGCCTGGTTTGGTCATGGCCGACACTTGCTGAATTACCTCAAGATGATTGTCTATCTTGTGTTTATGGTCAGGAATATATGAACAGCACTCCTCCTGGATTAAAGCGCAAGTACCACCTTTCGCCGCTAGGGTGAAGTCGAGAGCCATGCGGTTTTGAAGCACTACAGTTCTCATGGCATTCAGTTCATCAGTCACCAATTCGAGAGCGGAAAAGGTTGTGTTGCTCATTACTTCGAGAAGTTTAGACAGTTTTCTCAGCTTCCAGATCAGTTTTGTTGCTCCATATGCTGGTAATATGCCTGCCCACGATATAACAGTATCACTCAAGTCCATATGTGTCAGTCCATTGCATATAGAATGATGGTTTTTCCAGCGTGCATCGATTTGCCCCACTGGATTTACAGGTTTCTTGACGGGTTTCTTGTCGACCTCTCGGACATTCCAAATTTTTCCTCAAGGCAAAACTGCAGTGTGTCGTATGGCCGGAACCAGGTAACCCAAAAAAACAACTGCCGGACCAATTCTCAGGTAACCATTTGTATGCCTTTCTGCCACACACAAAATAACAGTCCTCTACTTTAGTAGTAACCTTACTGTGAATATACACTTGCCCTGCATGAAACATTTTTCTGTCAATAATAGACAGTTGTTTATAAAGAAAAGAATTGTGTTTTACTTCATCAAGTGTTTTGTGCATCAATCCAAGAAATGGATCATAGTTTGTATTGCAATAAAAATCTGCATTGTTACCTTTAGTGTAACATTTATAAGGAACAGTCACATTGCAATTGCTCCAACACACATGAACAGTATCATTTTTATAAAAACACACAGTTCCCTTTTGTGGAACAGACAAGTGCAATGCTATTTTATCTTGTGATGTAATAGTTGAGGTATCATAAATCAAGTTTTCCCAGGTCTCATTGACCCCTAGAGGGACTTTGGTCATTAATAACCCCCCGTTTGCTGTCGGCAAAGTGGTACAAATCCAGCAATTCGAAACATTGAAAGTCTCAGCATACACATATTTAATTGCCTGGTAAGTGTTAAAGTTTGGATGCCAGTCTGAGTAACGCTTTACGTTTATTCAGTTCAGTTTGTGTGGCTGGGAAAAGGAAAGGCCACAGCAAAAAGATTATTGTCACTAGTACAGTAAACAGGATGATTATGCAATACTTCTGAGGAAAGGGTTTTTCTGCATTCCTGTTTCTTCTGGACTCTATCATTTTTACTCTTGGCATGTGACAAGATTTTTGTCCAGTTCAAAGTTTTTGACTAGTTTGCAGTGCGTCAGATGGATCCAGGAGGCGAGCTCTTCTATCTTGACTGCAGTGGGTGTTGACAGAAGCACTTGATATGGACGTTCCCACTTTGGTGATGCCCAATTCGTTTTCTTTATTGTATTCACCCAGATCCAGGTACTTGGGATCACTGCCACTTCTGATGGTCTGGTTTGTTCTTTATCTGAAACAGAATTTGACTGCAACAAATGTTTAGAATTTAACAGATTTCTCATGTACTCTGCGAGTGTAGAGTCTGCGTCCTGGTCTGCGGGCATGAGAGGTTTCCACTGAGGTATATAATAAGCTCTTCCAAATAGTTTTTCAAAAGGAGTCAATCCTTTTGCATTTGGAACAGTTCTCATGCTCAACAGTGCCAGGGGCAGACAGTACACCCAATTCCTCTGCATCTCTACTATTAACTTCCTTAGCTTACTCTTTAAAATCCCATTATGCCTCTCTACTATCCCTGCAGATTGTGGGTGGTATGCACAATGATTTTTTAAAGAAATACCAAAATGCTTACTTAACTGTTGTATGGTCTGGTTTACGAAGTGTGTGCCGTTGTCACTGTAGATCCTTTCCGGAATGCCGAATCTAGGAATGATTTCTTTAACGAGAATTTTCGCCACGGTTGCCGCATCTGGATTTTTAGTCAGAAAGGCTTCCACCCATCTGGAAAACATATCTACAATGACAACACAATACTTCTTATTTTCACATTTGTTCAATTCTATGAAATCCATACAGATAGTATGAAACGGATATGGTGGTGTAGGGAAACTCCCTTGCTTGGGCTTTAACGCCCCTTGTGCATGATGTTTATTACAAACGTGGCATATCGAACAAAATTTTTTAGAGTAGTTTAAGAATCCGTATGTCGTGAACACTTAGTTCACCAGCTATACCATCCCCCCTGTTGAGACACGGCACTGCCCATGGCTCAACAAAGCTGCATATCTAAACAAATTAGATGGCAATATTGGTTTCCCTTCTTTAGAGATGTACAGCATCTTTTCAAGAATTGCTCCTCATTTTACCCATCTTCGTTTTTCAGCTTGCGTAGTAAGTGTCTGCATTGTCTTTAACATTTCTACATCTAAATTCTCAGAGGGTTGTAATTCCTCATTCAAAAGAAATACTTCTGAAGCTGCCTGCTTTGCAGCTGTATCAGCTCTCGCATTACCTTTTGAAATCCTATCCTGTTGCTTGGTATGAGCTGTGCATTTACAAATAGCTACTTTCTGAGGTAACTGAATAGATTCTAAAAGATCTAAAATAAACTGTGCATGATTGATTGATTGGTTTGCCAGTAGATGTTATCATTCCTCGATTTTTCCACTGTTGTGCAAAGACATGTACAGTAGAGAATGCGTACTGGCTGTCAGTAAAAATGTTTACACATTTACCCTTTGCTAAGGTACATGCCCGTGTTAAGGCATTCAATTCTGCTGCCTGTGCAGATAAATTGTGTGGTAAAGATTTCACTTCCATAATGTCAGTATGAGAAACTACTGCATATCCTACTAGGTTTTGTCCTGCAGGACCCCTTTTGTACGAGCCATCCACGTAATATGTCACCTCGGCATCATCCAAGGGGACATCCGTGAGATCTTTTCTAGGCAGTGTCTTTTGCTCAATCACCTGCAGGCAGCTGTGTGGTGTGCCATCTGCAGGAGTTGGGAGCAAGGTAGAAGAGTTCAAAGTCGTACATCGTTCAATTGTCATATGAGGTTGGCGCAACAATATAGTCATACAGGAAAGATGCCTAGCAGGGGAAAGATATGCTACCTTCTCTTGCAGTAAAATAATCGCAACTGTAATGTGAGAGGGTGGAACAAAACCTACTGTGGCTGAAGCTTGTACTGACATTGCAACTGCAGCTACTGCTTGTACACAGTGAGGTAAGGACCGTGCCACTGGGTCCAGTTGTGATGAATAATAAGCAATAGGGTGTTGCTTGTCCCCATGCTGCTGTGTTAACACTGGTGTCATATATCCTTGCTTACAATCTACAGTTTGGAAAAAACGTTTATGATAGTTTGGTAATCCCAAAACTAATGAGGACGCTATTAACTGTTTCAGTTTGCAGAAAGCAGATTCTGCTTATGTTATCCATTGTAACAAATCCTGTGCTGCCATAGGCTTTTTATAAATCAGGTTGGTCAGCGGTGCAGATTCCAAGGCATAGTTTGGAATCCAGCTCCGACAAAAATTAGTCGTACCCAGGAATGACATAATTTCCTTCTTGGTAGTGGGTTTTGGTGCTTGTAAAATCGCTATTTTTCTCTCCTCATCTAATGTCCTACCCTCCTTGGATATTACATATCCTAGGTATTTAACTTGTTTTTTCCAAAGCTGCAGTTTATTTTTGTTTACTTTATGTCCTTCAGTGGCTAAAAATTGTAATAGCGCTATGGTATTTTCTTTGCAATCTTGCTGGGTGGGGGCAGCCAGCAGGATATCATCAACATAAAGTAAAATCTGACTACCCCTTGGTGGGGTAAATCCCGCCAAGTTGCTTGCCATTTCTTGTGAGAATATTGTCGGACTTTCCACAATATCCCTGTGGTAGTCGCGTATATGTATACCTTTTCCCCTGAAATGTGAATGCAATCCAATACTGGCTGTCAGGGTGTATCGGTATCGAGAAGAACACATTGTTGATATCTACCACAGAAAAATATTTCTGTTGAGGTTTTAAATCATTCAACAGGGTGTGTGTGTCTGGCACCGTAGGTGCCCTTAGTATTACTGCATCATTTACGGCTTGTAAATCTTGGGCCATACGCCATTCTCCATTTGCTTTCTTAATAGGAAATAAGGGTGTGTTACATAGTGAATCAGGAGAGTCCACCAGCACCCCTTCCTTGAGTAAAGCTGCTATAATAGGTTTGATTCCTACCTCTGCACCTTTTCTTAAGGGATACTGTCTTTTCTGTGGTCTAAATGCTAACTTTGGCGTAATAGTAACTGGTCCCGCTGTACGAATAAGTCCTACATCTGACTTTCCTGTTGACCAAAGAGTTTCTGGTATATTCTGTAAGGCATTCTCTTCCTCCTTTAATAGGAGTGCTAATCAGCTATCCTTGCTAGACTGCAAGTGCATGGCTGGGTGGGTCTGAGTTATCCAGTTCAACTTCTGCATTTGTATTCCTTGTTCTGACAGTTCTAACTCTGTCTGTTTCTCCCATCTCGTGACTTTTTCTCCTAAGTCTACCCATTCTACATTCTTGTCCTTAGTTAAGCTAACATGTGGTAATCGATTAGATTTATAGAGTGCAAAGAACTCCTGGGGCAATGAACAGCTGGCTACACTGTTCCCTTCCATGTCCCAGTACAGATTACGTAATATCAATCTGCACGATTTCTAAACAATTCTTGCTCATATTCCTTATCAGGTCCTGGTGTGTTACAATAATACAGAGTACAGTGCAACAAATGCTGTTTATCAGTGTCAAGGAAGGGGAACTTGCTGATGGCTACATTCATCAACTCTTCGGTTACTGCCCCTGGACCAGTCGTAACTAAGTCCTGGCTGTACCAATAAAACATTTTGCCCTCTGATTGCACTGCAAAAGTATCAATTTGTCGCTCTGCTTCCATACCCTGCATAGTCAGAACTACTGCTATACTAAATAGCTGCATAAGGTCTCTGGGCATTTTGCAGAAAAAACAATTTTGCTTTTCTGGGTCAGTCCTGAAACAGGATCAGTTATTGCAATATTATGGGAGAGGGGCTCCCGATACAGCTGTCCATTAGCTGCTTTCACTAATATGTAATCAGGTGACTGAATTCTCTGGCAGTTTGGAGGGATGTATCAGGGTCCTTGATGCCCCTGAGTCACACAAGAATCTGACTTCCCTCCCTTCTACCAGGAGTGTAACTTCTGGTTTCATGTCTACTAAATAGAGCTCTAAGCTCAATAAAGCTAAATCCAATATTTCATTTTCTTCACTATCCGTAACTTCCTGCACTTCCTCTATTTCTTCAGTCACATCCTCTACTCCCTCTATCACATTTTCATTTGTCCTTTCTCTGCTATCCCCTTCTAGTGATTCTTGACTATCATATAGTCAGTCCTCACCCTCCTTGTCTTCCATGGTTGCCTTGTTTTTCTTGCAATCCCTTGCCAAGTGTCCCTTTTTACCGCATTTAAAACATTCACCCCTTTTCTTTCACCCTTCAAAGACCTCTGATCGCTGATCAGATTGTTTGTTTCCCTGGGCATTTCTCTTGCCCTTTTTCCCCGGACTGTACTACATAAACTTCTGCTCCATCTTCTACAGAAAATACTTGGGCTTTCTTTTTCTTTTCGCTATTAAAATGCCTTTCGGCATGCCTAGCATATTCAAGTAATGACTGTAATCTGCTTGTACGATGATCTACCATGTACTTTGTAATAAAACTGCTTATGGGGAATCGTGTGTCTGATCTTCAGGAACCTGCATTCCACAATGGTTATTAAAACATTCTAACAGTCTGGCATAATATCTGTCAGCAGTTTCGCCTTCTTGTTGGATGCATTGATTAATGCAAGTCCAGTCTACCCTAGGCTTCCACTTCTCAGAGATGTGGTCTGTAAGACCTTTCACTCTGTTGTCTAGTTCTGCGCTACTATTTGGGAGGGGCCTGAGCACAGCGTCACGGGGATTCCAGTCGCCACTAATCATGTGCCAATCTGGTCCCACAATTTGTCTGACTACTTTTTCTACCTCTTATCCGTTTAAATTATAACTTAGCCTCATTCCTTGCAAATCTTCTAAGAACTTTCTAAAATTAACTTTTGGATGGGGAATTCCCTCAGTGGTTTTCCGGATGTCTTCCGGAGTCCAGGGTCTATACACTAGAATAGTTGGGTCCTGACCTTCTTGCCCTGCCTGAGGATTAGGCACTTCTATAAGTGGGCATATTTCTTCTTCACTCATAGATCGTGAATTCCTACCCATTTGCTATAGCTCAATGTCCCCTTTTGAATTACCTGCCCGTGTTCGAGACCTGGTCTCGACGGGATCTCTAATAAATGGTTTCACTTTTGTAGTATCTCTATTTACAGTGACAGCAGGATATCGCGGGGTGGACTAACTTGTTCACTTGCTTTATATTCTGGTAAGGGAGGTGGAGGGGCCAATGCTATTACTAAGTTATTGTCTTTCCTATATAAAAACATTGCTTTTGAATTATTATTCTTTTGTTCCCTACGGTTAACCTCCTCAATCCACCTGTGTGCCTGAGAAATTCCTAATTGGCGCTGCTTTTTTACCCGACCTTTAGAATCGGTTTTAAGCTGTTTGACAAGTTTGATAAGCGAGGATTTTTCTAATTTACCGTCAAATTCATACTTATTAACCCATTTTGAATAGTATTTAATATTATCAGCACGCTGTGACTGCATGTATTTCATGTCTTCAGTTAACGGCGGATTTTGGGATCTTTTTGTGCAATTATTACCCATTTTGTTCTACCCTTTTAATCGTTACGTAACTCCTTATTTTTTAACGTGGTACCATGGATTTTGTTATAGTCCCTTCAGAATGACTGCCTACCTGCTCTGTTTCCCTGATCTATAAGACGGCAATCTTTTTTGTCCCTGACTTATAAAAATATAGTCCTGACAAAAACAATGCAAATCTAGTCCCTGATCTGAAACAGAAAAAAAGGTAGATTCACCTTACCTGAGACTTCGTGATTGATCACCTGGTTCATGTAAACCCGTCCGTCAATTGCAGATCAGAAAGTGGCTGGCCTTTTTTGTACGACAATTCAGTCAGAGGGCTTTTCAAATAAGAAGAACCAATGTGGTTTCTTCCCCATACGGTTTCAAGCCACCTGGCCTGTCTTATCCGAGGCAAAATGAGGGTTTCCGGTCCGAAGGACCAATCTGTCAAAAGAAAAAAACTTCAAAGACTAATACACGTAAGGTTCAGTTAGGGCACATTTAATAACTTGCAGCAAGGAGACAAAAAACATGCAAATACAGGATTTTGCCTAACTACTAACAGGAAGTATGCTATTCTTATACTGTTTTACAAGACATGGCCTTCTATAGTTGACGTAATCAAACACAACTTTCAGTATTGTTCTACAGCAGATGTTACTCAGATTTTCTGCTGACATGACTAGATTTGTGAGAAACTTTTGAGAAAAACAACCTGGCCTTGGTGGGGACTAGCCCGTTACAAGCTTCTATTGTATAGTTCTAATGCATGTGTTACATTTCAAGGTACTTTTCTACCTCAGACACAAGCAAATGCTGATTGCAGTTCATATTTTCGAGCAGTTTTTGTTCTAATTATCTATAGCTTCTGCAGCTGTGTATTTTCTCACAGCACAAGCGGAACTCCTTGTCTAAGTTTCATAACATTTATACAAGTGGTATTGTTCTATTCATTATTTTCCTGACACAAGCAGAAATCATCTGCTTCTCAGTAAATTTCTAAGGCATAAGCAAAGATTTTAGCTGCGCATATTTCATGACAATACAAGGTCAGAAAGCTTCTGCAATTTGTACAGAGTTATGCAGTGTAAAATAGAATAAATGTGTTAACCCTTTTCAAACTCTAAATGCACTAAGCATATTACTTAATACATATACTAATACATATTTTTCTGACAGTTATGTTGTTTTATATAGTAGATATATAGATGATTTAATTTTTTTATGTAAGGGAGGTGCTGAAATAGCTCCCCAGTTTATAAATGATTTAGATGCAAGTGGTTTTCAGATAAAATTTGATGGCTTACGGATAGGAAAAAACAGTTAACTATCTATATGTCACTTTGACTATTAGGAATAGTAATATAGTAACTAATATACACAGAAAGGGAAGTAGAGATTATAATTTTTTTGGATAGTAGTAGATGCCATCCACCACATACGTTGAAGGCGCTACCTTATAATGAATTATTGAGAGTTATCAGGCTATGTAACGAGGAAATGGGTCTAGAAAAGGAAATAATATAAATGTGTATTAACTTCAAGCAAAGGGGGTATGATGAAAATGTTATTTTAGATGCCCTTCATAAAATAATCGATACCAGCTTACTTTGTAATAGGCCTTTAGTAAATAAGATAAATAATAATAGAGAATTTAATACTGTGCAGGGGTGTAGAAAAGTTTATTTTATTACTGTATATAATATTCTGAGAAAATTACTGATGTCATTAGATATTATTGGCCCTATTTAATTAATATGGAAGTGGTAAAAAAAATCTGTGTAGAACTATAAATATCTCTTTTAAGAGAAGTAGAAATATTAAAGACGTGGTGGTATACAATGGATTTGTTTCACCTGGTGAAAAATTAAATCTACAGGTTGGTGAATGTGGCACCAAAGTTCTGTTCCACTTCTGCTTTTTCATGTATAACCAAATCAGTGGTATAGGCTTTGTCTTGCCCCTGTAATTTGTATTATATAGGGGATACTAAAAGAATTTTCAAGCTATGGTTGCAAGAACATATTAGAGACATAAAAAATAATAATGCTATGAGCCCTATAGCTTTATATTTTTTTTACTTATCATAGCAGTGACTTTTCACTGTTAAAAGCTTATATTTTGGTACTTATTTCAGAAACACATGAAGTGTTAATGAAAAAGAAAATATTGTATAAAGAAACTTTATATATTTTAAAATTTAAAACACTATCTCCAGCAGGTCTAAATAGTGAATGTAACTGGAGAGTGTTTCTTTAAAATGTATATATAGGTTCATAGGTTCATAGGTAAGTACTAGGCTATCTGCCCAAGGGCATTTATAAGAGTAGCCAGAATGTGTTGGCTTTCGCCACCACCTTAGATTAGTTCCCTGTGCCTCTGTCCAGCAGAGCCATTAGTTCCCTGTGCCACTGTCCAGCAGGGCTACTGCATTGATCCCTGGGGTAAATTTTCTGTTTCCCATCCAACCGTCAAGGTTTCTCTTAAAGAGTGTGAGTGAGGGGCTCTGCCTGATATATATTGGAATAATGTTCCAAAGCATGGGGAGTCTCTGGGACAGGAATCTATCCCTCCAGCATGTCCTGTTTATCGTTGTAGTGAGGTTTATATCTCTAGGGCGTGTGGCTATCTGGGATTTGTTTTTTTTTTTTTTTTAGGTGGAGCATGTCCATCAATTCTGGGTTGGATATGGCCTTGTATGTCAGGCAGAGATCTCCTCTGAGTAAGTGGTATGCAACCGAGTACAGCGGGAGTTTCTTGAGTCAGGCTGCATAGCGCATCTGTTTGAGGCCAGTGATCCTCTTGGTGAGGTACTTTTGTGGTCTTTCCAGCTGTTGCAGGTGTCTTGTAAGGTACATCTCAAATGGGGCGTTGTATTCCATGATGGGTCTAATAAGTGATGAGTA
The DNA here is from genome assembly GCF_019279795.1 of Protopterus annectens. Taxonomy (NCBI): domain Eukaryota; kingdom Metazoa; phylum Chordata; order Ceratodontiformes; family Protopteridae; genus Protopterus; species Protopterus annectens. Next base: position 168,469,156 of record NC_056747.1, on the reverse strand, counting down.
GAGAGGCACAATAACCTCTTTTGTTCTTGATGCGAACCCTTTTGTGATTAGGTGGGCCACACAGAAGGATTTTCTAACCACCTTGGCAGTATGATTATCAAAGGAGAGATTACTATCTACTTGGGTCCCTGGATCCCTTATTACATTTTCTGTATTTAGGGGACTATCACCTATGTGGTAGTTCATGGGTACTTTGTTTTTTTCCAAAGGTGATGACTATGCAGTTTTTGGCATTTAGTTTGAGGCCATGATTTTGACACCAGGCATCAGTCTCAGTGAGACCCTTCTGGAGGGCATCTGTATCAGCTGGGGAATCATTTATGGCCCCTAGTTTGCAGTAGTCTGCGAACTTGGTTAGCCATAGTCCTCCTATGCTTGACTGTACCTCTGAGAAGTATATACCGAACAGGAGGGGTCCTAGGACTGAGCCCTGGGGGATGCCACTTGTAACCGGTTTAGAGTCGGACATAGAGCCTGCAACTCTCACCATGTGGGTTCTATCCATAAGCCAGTTGGCAATCCATCTTGTGATGTAGGGGTTTATGTTCAAGCTGGTGAGCTTGTCTATAATACCAGAATGGGGAATGGTGTTGAAAGCCTTTGTGAGGTCTAGGTAGGCTGTGTAGACCTCCTTTCCCTTGTCTAATGCCTTGGTAACTGTGTCAAAGAAGTCCACCAGGTTTAGGAGGCATGATCTGCCCTTAACAAAGCCAAACTGGGTAGGGTCCAAGTTTTGGAGGTTCCCAGTGTCTCTCTTAATGAGTTCCATGATGATGTGCTCTATAGCCTTGCAGTCCAGGCTAGTCAGGCTTATAGAGTGATAGTTCCCAGGGTCCATTGTGGCTCCACCTTTGTGGAGTGGGATAACTGTTGCTGTGTGCCATTTTGTGGGTACGTAGCCTGTAGAGAGGCTGAGTTTGAACAGTATGTTTAGGTGAGGGGTTAGTTCATTTTGGAGCTCTTGTAAGACACAGCCTGGGACACCATCTGGTCCCATTGAAGCTGTGTTTTTGGCTTTGGATAGGTCTGTTTTAACCTGTGTGTCGGTGATTGATGGGTCCCTACATTCTTCTGGTATGGTTATTGGTCCTATAGGGGGTGAGAGGGGAGTGACGTTTGCACTAAACCTGTCTGCCAGAATGTTGGCAATATCAGTTGGTTCAGTGTATTTTGTGCCATTCTGCACTAACTCATAGCATATCTGAGAGTTTCCACTTAGGTTCTTGACATAGCTAAAGAATGCTTTGTGGTTATCTTTGGAGTCATTGGCAATTTTTCTTTTGAAACTAGCCTTGGATGATTTAATGAGGGATTGTAGTTTCTTGCTGATACTGATCAGGGATGTCTTTCCTTCTTGGGATTTTACTCTCTTCTGTACTAGTTTCCTCCTTCTGTTGTATAGCTTGTTTATGGCATGGGTCCACCAGACTGGTTTCCTTTTCTTGGAGGAGTGATTATTGGTTTTACTTGGGATAGCATGATCCATGCATTCCTGCAGATGCTCATAGAGTGCCTTTGTAAAGGTTTCAGCAGCTTGGACAGCATTGTCCTTTAGCATGGGGGCTGTGAACCTTTCCACCTCGGTCTTAAGTAACGTGATGTTTGCTTTTGAAAAATTTTTCACAGTGGTTTCCTTGATTGGGGGTGGGGGCAGAATGTGGATATCCAGAGTGATTAGTCTATGGTCTGATCTAACCAGCGAGGGGTTGACCTCCGGTGTGGAACACTGGTCGCCCATGTTGGTGATGACCATGTCCAATATGTTCCTTCTGGTGGGGGTGTTGACTAGTTGATCTAGGACATTTGAGTTTATAAATTCTAGGAAGCGTTGGACAAGGGAGTTAGTACTTGAGTAGTTCTCCCAGTTTATATTTGGGTAATTGAAATCACCCATTATTAGGGTGTTTGGTAGGACCTTCATATTTCCCAGTGTCTCCAGAAATGCAGAATGGGGGGTCCTGGATCATGGTGGGTGATCTGTAGCAAGCTACAATTTGGATTGCAGTTTTCCCCATTGTTAGTTGCATATGGATGATCTCTGATGCATTGTGCTGCACCACTAACCTGGAGGTGTGGGTATCCTTGATGAATATGGATACACCCCCGCCTTTTGTGTTTCGGTCCTGGTTCTGTGGCTGAAAGGTATGGTATGAGTTATAACCTTGTGATTATTTTAATTGATGGTTTACTAATTAGATGATTGTTTTAAGTGAATATATGTGGGCGTATACATATATATATATATATATATATATATATATATATATGTGTGTGTGTGTATATATATATATATATATATATATATATATATATATATGTGTATATATATATATATATATATATATATATATATGTGTATGTGTGTATATATATATATATATATATATATATATATATATATATATATATATATATGTATATGTGTATATATATATATATATATATATATATATATATATATATATATATATGTGTGTGTGTGTGTGTGTGTGTATTTTATTTATTTATTTAAATTTGTTGACCGGGAGTGTCCGACTGGGCGTGGGTCCATTTTCAGCGGAGGCCGGGAGAAAAGCTCCACAGTAAAATAAACAGACAGTAGTTACATTGGATTACATAGTGATTAACAATTTAACATAGAAATTACTTACAACATATTTACAGATAAAGAACATAGTACATCAGTAGACAACTAGAATCTTTATCTGTGAAGTACATAACAGGCATTAACAAATGTAACAATGAGAAGTTCCTGCTGTATAATAAGTACTAGGCTTATGAGCATCTGAGCTTGCTATCATCAAGGTAGTTAGTGGAGGTGAAAGAAAGGTAGTGGTTGGATGGGGTGGATGATATTAGAGTGGGAGTTGCAAGGGCATAGCCAGCATGTTTTTAGGTGCTTTTAATAAAGTTTTGAAGTTGGTGCATGATGGTACGGAGGTAATTGTGGGTGGGAGTGAGTTCCATAATTTGGCTATGGCGCAAGAGAATAGTGCTTCACCAGCAGAGTTATTGGCTTTAGTGATCTGCAAGTGATTTTTGTTGCTGGATCTTAGTGGTCTGGTGGTGTGATAGGGTTGGAGTAGATTCTGGAGGGATGGGACATTTAGTGGATGGTTTACTAGTTTGTGGGCGAGTGAGAGTTGATACCACTGAAGGAGGTGAGGGAGTTCAAGCCAGCCCAGTTCAGCAAGTGAGAGACAGTGGTGACTACGGTAGGATGCCCCTGTGGCTTAATTTTGCGATTTTGTTGTAGCAGGTCTCTAGCTTGTTTAGATCACATTGCCTTAGGTTGGTATATACTGGAGAGGCATAAAGTAGGGTGGAGATAAGGTGGGAATTTGCTATTGAAATCTTTGCTGCTTTGGTGAGAAATTGTTTATTTCTGTATAATGCTCCTAGTTTTTGTGGACTTTTTATGGTCATGGATATGTGAATGTCAAATTTTAGTTTATTGTCTATTTCCACTCCTAGCAATTTGGTGTGTTCAGTTGGGTATATAGTGGTGTTGTCTTTTGCTGTGATGTTAAAGTGAGAGTTGTTTTGAGTATGTTTGGTGGGTTGGAAGATGAGTAGTTTAGTTTTGTTTGGGTTGAGTATTAATTGGGCATCGGATAACCATGTTTCAACAGAGGAAAAGGCTTCCTGTGTGACTTTTTGCAGTTTGGGTAGGGACTGGGCTGAGCAGATGATGGTGGAGTCATCTGCATATTGGATGAGTGTGCCATGTTTGGTGGCAGAGGCTAGATTATTGGTGTAAACAGAGAAAGTAGGGGTCCAAGGATGGATCCTTGGGGAACCCCTATGGAGACAGGTAGTTGGGGAGATATGTCATTCTGCCATACAACGGATTGTTGGCGGTCAGACAGGTAACTCTGAAACCAGTTGGTGACTGATTGTGAGAAGGATAGGTTATTGAGGACAGAGATAAGTTGTTTGTGTGGGACCATGTCAAATGCTTTAGATAGGTCTAGGAAAGTAGCAGAGGAGAGATAGCCATTGTTTTTATGCTGAAGGATAGTGTTAGTAAAGGAGAGTAAGGCAGTGGTGGTGCTATGGTTTGGTCGGAAACCATGCTGAGTACTGGAAAGGAGGTTGTTAGTAAGGAGGTAGTGTGAGACCTGAGAGTGTATGCATCTCTCTAGTATTTTGGAGAGTGGAGAGAGAATAGATATGGGGTGGTAATCGGTTAGTTCTGCAGAGGGTCCGCCTTTGTGAAGGGGAATTATATGTGAGACTTTCCACAATGTGGGAACGTAACTTTCTGACAGAGATCGGTTAATCAAGATGGATACTGGGTAGGCCAGAGCATCAGCTGCGATTTGTAGGTATTCACTTGGGAAGTTGTCTGCTGCTAATTTGGTGGGTTTAAGTTTAGTTAAGAGTTTTTTTATGTTGGAGGTAGGTATAGGAGAAAAAGAGAAGGCAGTGGGGAGATTACTAGTTGAAGGTGTGGGTTGGAGGGGGAGGGGGGTTGTGTTGTTTAGCTAGTGATAGTATGGTTTGGGTGAAGTGTGTGTTGAATGAGGTAGCAATATTTTCTGAGGAGTGAGGGATGTTAGGAGGAGGGGTACTGACTTTACCTGGGTGGAGGATGGAGTTTATGGAGGACCAGAATTGTTTGGGGCTGTGTTGTGAGGAGTCTAGGGCAGACTGGTAGTATTGGAATTTGTCCCGTTTTATTAGCTTTTTGACTCTATTGCGTAGTGCTAGGAATTTCTGTCTAGCTGCGGGGGTTTTGGTTTTGCGCCAGTGCTCCCAGGCTTTATCTCCGTTTTTCATTTCTGACTTAGTGGTTTTCTGTAGCCATGGGGAGGGTTGTGCTTTGGTTCTGGAAAATCTTATGGGGGCATGGGAATTAAGGATGTTCAGGAAGGTAGTATTAAAAGATTCAACTGCGTCATCTAGACTGAGGTACTTTAGAGCATGCCAGTTACATTCTTTGAGGGATGAGATGAATGTGAGTGGGTTAAAGTTTATTTTTTTATGTATTTGACGATAGATGACAGGTTTAGCTTGGTACAGGTATTTCTTGAGTAGGAATGTTGGGGAGTGATCACTGAGGCTATCTGATAAGCAGTCTGTTATATATGACTGGGGGTTCTTACTGACTAGTATCCAGTCCAGGGTAGAGTGCTTGCTGGAGTTTTATTTATCCTTGTTGGTGACTGGACTAGTTGGGTGAAGCCATGAAGGTGTACATGATGGGTTGGATTGTTGCCAGAACAGGATTGCCAGTCAATATTGAAATCACCTAAGATGATAGTTTCTTGGGTGAGATGGTGGGTAGACCAGCTGAGGAGGTTTTCTAGTGGAGGGATGTTTTGGCCAGGTGGGAAGTAGCATCCAATTATGTTGATGGTTTTGTTTCGGTTAATTTTGAGGTTGGTATATATTATTTCTTCATTGCCTATTTGTGGAGCTGATGATTTTAAGATCTGGATGTTTAGATGCTGTTTAAATATTATAGCTACACCACCTCCTTTCTTGTTTAGCCGGTCTACTCTTAGTATGCCGTAACCTGTAGGGAGTATTTGCTCACTGGTAATGTGAGGTTTTAGCCAGGTTTCTGTCAGGACGACTATATCTGTGGAGTATAAGTCTATGGTGGCATGGAGTTCATGGACTTTGTTGGATATACTTCTAATATTTAGGCTTAGTAGAAGGAAGTCACTTGGCTTTCTATTGGCTGTAATATGGGAGAAGTTGTGGTTTCTAGTCTGATTATGAGGATTGGGGTTGGAGATGGTAGGGCCAGGGTTGGGGTGGATGTCTCCACTTAGGGCTAGTTTTGATATGCATGAGATTATTAGTTTTCTCAGTTTTTGAATGTGTTTGTTTATAAGGAAATTTTATGATTGTTCTCTGTGGGTAATAGGTATGGTGGGAGGGTTACTATGTTAAGTTGTAGGGATGCTTTACGTTTGAGTAATATAGTTGGTAGAATATGTGGGGGGTGCATAGGGATGGTTCTTGAGCTGGTGGGAGGGGAGCTGAGTGTGGGTGAGACATGGGTGGTGGTGTGAGTAGTAGTACAGTGGTAGTGGTTGAGTGGGGGAATGATGGAGCTTTGGTAGGATGTAAGATATGCAAGGAGAGTGCATGCAGTGAGCAAAGGAAAGGTATGCTTGCACATGTCAGTTGAGGAGGAGTGATAGTAGAGGGAATATGGAGGAGGTAGTGTTGGGTTAGCGCTGTGGTTGGCTATTGGAAAGATGGGAGGGGTTTGAGTGCAATAAAGGTGGGACCACTGGGGGCGGGAGGGAATAGGGGGCAGGGCGGGGAGCGAAGCAGGTAGAGACCCTGTTTGTTTCCAGCCCCTCATACAAGAACCTATCACAAAGCAAGACAAGTATGTGTTAAGAACAATCACAATTGACCAAGGACTGCTCTGAAACTGTAAGTCTTGTCTTAATTTCTCAGGTGGAAAACCAGGATAACCTTGTATCAGTAGGCTACTGTGTTATAGTTTAAGTAAACAAACACACAGTATTGATCAGTTATGGATACTATTTGCAAACAGAAGGGAATATGAGAAAGTGGAAGATGTGTGTGGTTGTGGTGGTGGGGGGGGGGATGCTTACAGCCAAAGCACAGTGCTCTCCAGGGGAAAATGAAGATTGGCTCAAACAGTTAGACACATACTCAAAGTTAACTGTAGCTGTTTGCAGACAGTTCAGACCCGGACTGCACTTTTCTTATAGGAATGTTAAAGGTGGTACCGTAGTTGAATACTTAAGAGTGGTGTTAGGTTCAAAGTTAACTGTAGCTGTTTGCAGACAGTTCAGACCCGGACTGCACTTTTCTTATAGGAATGTTAAAGGTGGTACCGCAGTTAAATACTTAAGAGTGGTGTTAGGTTGGATAGACACTGAGCCTTCATGGGGCCTGTAGCAGAGTGGATTGTAGTTTTATATATATATATATATATATATCTAGATGCATGGTGTGGCATATTTTGTAACTCCAGGAAGGCTGTGCCGAGGCGCTAGAGTGTTATTCAGTATGAATAAACTATTTAATATAAGATTGGTGGCATTTTTTTTTCGCTGGCTTTGTAGTCTGGTGTGTTTCAACACTTGCTTGGGGTTTTTTTATAAGGAAACCATGGAATCCCTTGTCTAGTACTCTAGTCCATCTAAGGCTGACCTTGTTGATTGAAAGTCAGACATATGAGGTGTATATTGTCAGTAAAGTGGCCATAGTGAGTGGCTACCCACTGAGGCAGTCTGTAAATGAAAGTGAATGACTGTATCTATTGCTTCATTACAGGTAATGGTCACTGACCTGCTGTAATAAAGTCTCATCACATTCCTGTTAGACCCCCAACCATTCAGCAGCCCCCCCCCCTTCCTTTGAAGCCCGTGAGCAGCATTTCTTTTACAATATTATAAAATCAGAGGTCAAAAGAAAACACTTTGGAAATGAACTGGGAAGTCATCACTAAAATAAAGCAGTACAACTGTATGTTGCTTCGTTATAAGTAGAATCTTTAGTAAGTCTTTCTGTTAAAGTAGGATATGATTAACTTTACTGAAGACCATTTCTGTGAATCCCATTTGATCAAGCCTGATGGATAAAATGGGCAACCTGCCAAATTTTTTTGATATGACATGCAATGCTCACCTCCCGGTGATGCATTTGCTGTGGCTCTCAATTAACAGAACTCACTCTTAAGTTCACAAAGCTTTGGTGTTTGCTGCATGAGGATTAAATGAATAAGATTCACAGAAAAAGTCTTCAATGGAACAACCACGTCCTTCAGAAATGTTACAATTTTGGGTTTCGGGTATTTGCCCTACAAGCACAAGGTGCATGGTTTGAGTCTCACAAGGGATAATTAGCTAAGCTTAAAATGGCTCACAAGAGCAGATAGCTTAGTACTAATCTATAAGGATATTAACTCAGCACAGCTCCTCGTGGTGTCCTGCAGAGTGATTCAAGCAGCAGAGAGCAAAAGAGTGAATTTTTCTTGATACAAGTATAATTTTTGTGGCTTTTCTACTGTTTACTGTCTAGCGACTGCATTTTCGCCTGTTTGCTACTGCATTTAAACTGATTTATTGTGTCTAAACTGCTTTTTGCACTTTAAGTTTCCAATTGTTGCAAATTGTATCTGTAGGCTACACACTCAAGTGCGCTAGCCGATTTATAGCATTTAAAGCATTTATTGACTGTTTTTCTTCTCTGTTCTGAAAAAAAAAAAAAAATATCTCTTGTTTCCCGTCATACTGAACTAGAATAGTCCAGTATCAGAGTTTGCTGATCTCTGGGCTTTGTCTTGGTTCCTGTAACTGTTCCATATCCTTATTTGGAAGAAAGGAAGCCTCTTTGTTTACCAGTGGGAGTGGGAAGCACTGAGCAGCCTATTTGTCCATTTTGGAGTGGTTTCAGCCAGAAACTAGTAGTCCATTGGCCATTTTGGGTCAATTCCCAGCTCTTTTCAACCCCCTGCTATAAAGCACGCTAAAGCGCGCTTTAGCGCGGAGTTGCCACAGGAGCACACAAGAGCAGCGGTGGTTAATTGGGGTTAAACTATTCAGGCTACCTAACGTCAACTCTTCATTTTTTCCCTTAGAACAGCTCTTCTTTAACTCTACTTCTAACCAAAACAGCCTATTCTCTATCTGAAAGATTCAGCTCTACTTGGTTCCTAAGGAGACTATTCTCTAGCTGGGAAGCTTGCACTTGCTCCTAAAGTACTTTCTACTCTGATATAGCACTTTTTATTATACATAGTACCCCACCTGCCTAAAACCCCTCTTTCACTCACCCACATCCCTCGAAGTCTTTCCAAACTCAATTAACATAAAGTTTTTTGTCCTTTCCTTCTAGCATGTCGAGCGGTCAGTTGCTAGCGTCCTCTCCTGCCCAGCTGGTGAATCTGGGAATATTGAGGCAATGTTACAATTGCCTCATGTACACAGACAACCCTCTCCTTCTCCCACAAAACCCAAATACATGCGAGAGATGCAACTATACAGCCAAACTGGAGGCCGAGCTCTCTCAACATAAGACTGGCAAGACCAGACAGGAGGAGAAGGAAACCACACACACCACAAACCCAGTCTCACATAGTACTATCACAACTTCAAATCATACACATAAACACACAAAGACATACTCGGAGGCTCTGATCAAAAATCTACCAAAACACAAGAGGCCACCAAAGCAGACACCCAAACAACTGCCACCTCATGACACAACACATGCAACACATAGACCACAAAGTCAGTGTGCCAAACAGTCACAGCCCTTAAGGCCAAACACAATGCCAGACACACTTGTCATAGGTGACTCCATAGTCAGACACACTGACATCCCTCTCACCAGATTGAGTAAGGAGAAGGTCACAGTAAGCTGCCTGTCGGGCGCTAGAATCCGCCACATAACGCAAGCACTCAGGTCACTCAACAGCAAGTACAAGTATGACTCAGTCATTGTCCATGCTGGTGTGAATGACCTGAGACGTACCTCCCTGGACTACATGAAAAGAGACATAGAGGAGCTCTCTGATTATGTAGCCCAGGCAGGTATGACCCTGACCCTGAGCAGTATCCTACCTTCACCAAGAATGATGCCACAGTACAAAGACAAAATGATCAGTTTTAACAATTGGCTTAACTTCTGGAGTCATTCAAAAGGGATCCAATGTCTGTCTGCCTGGGATGACATGCTGGACAAGCCACGCTGCTTCGCAAGGGACAGCTTGCACCTGTCACCCCTGGGCTCCCGGATATTGGCAAAGGCTCTTGCCACCCCCATAGTGCCTTTTTTAGGCAAGGCTCAAATTCTAAACCTACCACCCTAGAACACAAAAAAAAAAAATAAACTAAGGGTAATGCTGCTCAATGCCAGAAGTCTAAACCTCAAGATGCACGCACTCGAAGCCCTTCTCAGTATGGAGAACATCAATGTCTGTGCTGTGACTGAAACCTGGTTCAAGGCTCCTGAGAGCACCCCGGCACTATCAGGTTTTACCTCATATCATGCGTTCCGGCCCCAAAACCCGGACCACACAAAGAAAGGAGGGGGGGTATCCATATTCATCAAGGATACCCACACCTCCAGGTTGGTGGCAACGTACGAAGCATTGGAGACCTTCCAGGTGCAATTAACCATAGGAAAGTCTGCTCTGCAATTTGTAGCATGTTACAGGCCACCCTCTCAAACTCAGGAACCTCACACAGCTTTCCTGAAAACACTCGAGGGGATAAATGTATCTCCAAACACCATCATATTAGGTGATTTCAACTACCCGAATATAGACTGGGATCATTACTCAAGCCCCAACACTCTAGCCCAAAGGTTCCTAGAGTTCATAAACTCAAATGCCATGGAACAACTAGTCACCATCCCCACAAGAGGAGAAAACATACTAGATCTCATCATCACGAACATGGGGACACAATGTTCAGCACCAGAGGTGTACCCCTCATTGGTGAGATCAGATCATAAACTAATCTCACTGGAAGTCCACATCCGCCCCACCCCAGATAAAAAAGACCACAGTGAAAAACTTCTCAAAAGCCAACTTCACACTTCTTAAGACTGGTGTGGTTTCCTTCAAGGCCCCCGAGCCAGCGGAAACCATTACCCAAACAGCTGAATCACTTACAAATGCCTTCTATCAGCACCTCCAGGACTGCATGGATCAGGCAATCCCAAACAAAACAAAGACTCTTTGCACCAAAGGCAAGTGCCCAGTCTGGTGGACCTCAGCCATTAACAAGCTCTACAATAAAAGGAGAAAGCTACTACAAGATACAGCAGAATCCTTAAAAGGGAAGACACCCTTGATCACTATACGTAAAAAACTACGATCACTCATAAAATCATCCAAGGCAAATTTTGAAAGAAAAGTCACTAAGGACTCAAAAGACAATCATAAGGCCTTTTTTAGCTATGTTAGAAACCTGGGAGGAAACTCCCAGATATGCTCAGAATTAGTTCAAAATGATGTAAAAATCACTGAACCAACAGACATTGCCAACATACTGGCTGACAGGTTCAGTGCAAATCCCCCCCCCTCCCCCCCAAAAGGAGAGATATCTATCCCAGCGGATTGTAGCCTCCCACACATCTCAAATGCTCAGGTGAAAACTGCTCTCTCCAAGGCAAAAAACACAGCATCTATGGGACCAGAAGGTGTCCCCGGTTGTGTGCTCCACGAACTCAATGAAGAATTAAACCCGCTGTTAGGGCAGCTGTTTAATCTTAGCCTCACCTCAGGATACGTACCCAAGGAGTGGCGTACGGCAACTGTGGTCCCACTTCACAAAGGCGGTGCCTCCACTGACCCTGGAAATTACCGCCCCATCAGCTTGACAAGCCTAGTCTGCAAAGCTATGGAGTGGATCATAATGGAACTCATAAATAAAGATATAGGGGACTTACAGACATTGGATCCAACCCAGTTTGGCTTTGTCAAGGGCAGATCATGCCTTTTAAACTTGGTTGATTTTTTTGAAACAGTCACCAAGGCCATTGATGAGGGCAAGGCGGTCCACACAGCATACCTTGACCTTGCAAAAGCTTTCGACACAATACCCCACTCGGGTATCATAGAAAAACTCACCAACTTAAATGTAAACCCATACATCACAAGATGGGTTGCAAACTGGCTAAGTGACAGAATCCACAGGGTCAGAGTGGCTGGCGCCATGTCAGACTCCAAGCCGGTCACAAGTGGTGTCCCACAAGGCTCAGTCCTGGGCCCCCTCTTGTTCGGCATCTACTTTTCAGAAGTACAGGCAAACACAGGAGGATTATGGCTGACAAAGTTTGCAGATGACTGCAAATTGGGCGCCATAGTTGAAAACACATCAGACACAGATATCCTCCAGAAGGGTCTCATAGAAACGGATAACTGGTGCCAAAGCCATGGCCTAAAGTTAAACGCCAACAATGCATAGTCATACCCTTCGGGAAAAACAAGGTTACCCCTAGCTACCATATAGGTGGCAATCCACTAAGCACAGAAGAGGTTATCAGGGATCTGGGGACCCAGGTTGACAGTAACCTTTCATTTGACACCCACGTTGCCAAGGTAGTTAGGAAAACCTTCTACATTGCCCACCTGATCATGAAGGGATTCACATCTAGATCAAGGGAGGTCATTGTTCCCCTGTACTCATCACTCATCAGACCAATGATTGAGTACAGTGCCCCATTCGGAATGTATCTTACCCGACACCTGCAGCAATTGGAAAGGCCCCAAAAGTTCCTCACCAAAAGGATAAAGGGTCTCAAAATATGTCTTATGCTGCCCGACTGAAGGAACTCCAGCTCTATTCAGTCGCATACCGTCTGCTCAGAGGTGACCTGTGCCTAACATACAAGGCCATGTCTAACCCAGAATTGATGGACATGCTCCACCTCAAAAAATCTAAATCCATAAGAAATACAAGAGGAAGAGGCTTAAACCTTAACACAGTTATAAATAGGATGTGCTGGAGGGACAGATTCATCACCCAGTGACTCCCTATGCTGTGGAACAAAATCCCGGTACATGTGAGGCAGAGCACCTCGCTGGCCCTGTTCAAGAGAAATCTTGATCAATGGATGGGAGATCGCAGGTTTACCCCCGGGGATCACCTCAGTGTCACTGCTGGACAGAGGCACAGTAAACTAATGGGCATAGTACCTTTCAAACTTAAGGGGTGGTGAAAGCCACATAACTTTGGGCTAGGCTTATAAATGCCCTAGGGCAGATAGCCCAGTATAAACCTATGAACCTATGAATTACGTGCTTGCTTGCACATAATATTACAGCTTTAATAATATTCACTTGCTTGTTTTGGATAGGATGCATCTGAATACTGAAGAGGAAGAGAGTCACACAGAAACATTTTTCTTACAGGTTTTGAGATTTATAAGCAGCAAAATGAAAGAACAGTAAAGTAAAAACAAACAAAAAAAACTCTAGTATTCATTTAAAGGGGATGAAGGTATTGTTATACAGAATGATATTGTGGGTACTGTTAACCTTTCCTGATTTTTCAGGGATATCCCAGATTTAATTTATCAAATCTCTAGACAATATGCATATTTTCTGCTAAACTGTGCAGTTTCTGCCTTTAATTAGGTGTTCTGAGGATTTTGCATTTGATGTGCTGACCTGTTTATTTTCCTGCATAACCAGGTTCTTTGATCTTTGCCTTACAAAACACAAAATCACATGACATTGCTTTAGGTCACAATGTTTCTATCTGTTATGGTCCAATGGCCATGTTTCCCTGTCTTTTCATACATTCTAGCTTTTGCAGTGCCAAAAAAAGGAAACAAACAAAATAAAACATAGCAATGTTGAGTAACTGTCTAGGTACAGAATGCATTAGGCGATTCTTTTTAATGCATGGTGTATATCTAATGGTGAAATTGGAATGTTGTTTCTTCCTGATGCAGAAAAATATCTAGCAGCAAAAAATAATGAGCGAGTCCCCTGATACTGGGTACATTCTGCGCTAAATTCTTCCCTGCTAAAAGGGACATATCTAGGAACAGAATGCTGTGTTCTAGGAACAGAATGCCGTGCTCCAGGAACAGAATACCCTGCTCTAGGAACAGAATTCCATGCTCCATGATGTAGAAGGATAAGGAAAAAGCCCTGCTTATGAACCAGATGACCTGTGTACTAGTAACGGGTCAGGTGGTGGGAGGGACAGGGGGGGAGAGGGAACTGAATGCCAAAGCTGGCTTCCCCATGCTTGGGAGTGAGACTGGTGGTCAGGTTGGCTGCTTGTAATTTGCAAGTGAAGGTTTGCAGGTGAGCACGTCAGCCAGGACCTAGGGATGTTGGTTTGCACTCCTAAGTTGGTGGGGGTAGCTCAGTGTGTGTGTGTGTGTGTGTGTGTGTGTGTGTGTGTGTGTGTGTGTGTGTGTGTGTGTGTGTGTGTGTGTGTGTGGGTACATGCATACACAGGTGTGAGACTAGGAGGCCCTTTTGATGTAGTGGGTGCTCAAGTCAATTACGAGGACAGAGACAGGCATAAATAGATATACTTTAGACAATTAAATTGATTAGAGCTGTGCGCCTTAGCCCTGGTGGCAGGCTAGGAGAAGTGATGGCAGTAGTAACTGAAGCAAAGACAGGATCACTGACTATTCTCCCACATGGGTCCCCAGGGCTGCTAGATTATATGGTTCACTGAATAGGGGGTGTCAGAGCCATAGTACACTGATGACCCTCTGATATGTGTGGTACCCCACTATCCTCATAGATGATGGCTCCTTCAGACAACTGTCACCTCCGTGCTAGGGATATCCAGTATAAATGGACAAACTGGTTTGAGCCTGACTGGGGAAGTTTGATGGTAGGCAGGCATGGGGCATATATGGAAAAAAATCTAGGTGCAGAACTAAGTGTTGCTTCCTGATTCAAGGATGAACACCTAGGAGCATAATGCAGTAGAAACATCTCTGTGATGCAGTGTAAATGTCTAAGAGCAGAGCATTCCTTAATACAGAGTGAATATCTAGGGTCACAACACAGTAGGTGCATCTCTCTGATGAAGGATAAATGTGTAGAAGCAGAACACAGTAACTGTTTATTCATGATGGATGGTGAAAATATCTAGCTGGCAGAATGCAGTAAGTGTTTATTATTGATCCAGGCTAAATATCTCTGGGCATAATCCTGTAATTATATTTCCCTGATACAGGGCAAATATTTAAGAGGCAGAACAAAGTGTTTTTCCTGATGCAGATCTAAATCTGAGTAAGAAAGAAGATGAGTCTGTTATGGGCAGACCTAAAGCATAGAGAGAAAACCCGAGGATGGTTATGGGTGACTGTTATGTTCCAAAGACTGACTGGAGCATCTGTGTCAAAGGTCAAAGGCTACAAAGGAGGATGGCATTAAAGTAATGCAACAGGCAAGTTTTATCCAGCATATTGAGAAGCCAATCAGAAAAGGTTGGATATCAGATACTGTGTTGAGCAGGGAGGATGGGATAGGAAAAATGGAGGTTATATTAGTACGAGGAAATAATGCTTTTGTTTGGTAGCCTATTAGAAAGAACCTTGATGCTACTGCTGGATTACTGGGGACCATTATGTGAAAATTAGTTTTAGTTAAGACATAGGTTCATAGGTTCATAGGGAGATTATGGGATAAATCATCTCTGCTGGGTGGGGGTCATTAAAATGACATACATGATAATATAAAACTTAATCTTGGTAGAAAAATAAAGAAAGAGGAGAAAGTTGCCTAAGTGATTGTTCATGGGTATAACATAGCTGCTGGAAGTAAAACATAAGGTGCACATGCAATGAAGTTTTAAAGGGGATGAGTAAAAAGAATATAAGACAATGAAGTGAGTAAGTACGTAGGTTAGGATGGCTAAGGCAAAAGTAATCAATGGGGATTACAGGAGATGAGAAATTTTTTAAATACTTAAAGGTATTGGAAAAGTCTAGCTGATTTGTTACATGAGATGAACTGTGAAGGCATTGTGTCAAGGAGGCAAGCAGGAGTGCCCAATGAATTCTTTCCATTGGTGTTTACAGGGGAAAGATGGGGTGTGGGTACCTGTTTGGGAAAGAAAATTGGGCTTAATAGTTGGACTTTTACTGATGGGGGATTTAACAAGCTGAGGGATGGAGAAGCTTAAGGTATTGAAAGAAGGTAAGTCCCAAGGACCAGATGGTCAGTCTGCCATGTTTGTTCATTCATTTCCCCAATATCCACTTCATCCATTACAGGGCCATACAGTAGCTGTTGCCAGTCCCGGCACTCAGTGGATACAAGTCAGAGAAACATGGACAATACAGGCAGTATACAGGATTACCAGTTCATGTGGATGTTTGATTAAACAGGATCACCCGGAGAGAGAGACGGGGAGACATATGCAGACTCTTTAAAGAAAGCATAGGTTCATAGATTAGTACTAAGCTAACTGCCCTTGTGAGCCTTTTTAAGCCTAGTCATTTATCCCTTGTGAGACTCAAACCCTGCACCTTGTGCTTGCAAGACAAACACCTTAACCATTAGGCCGCCCTCCCATCAGAAAACCAAGCACTGTGAAGCAACAATGCTAACTACTCGACCTGTGTGCCACTACTGGTCTACCACATAGAATTCTTAACTACCTGTTTAGCGGTTTGGCAGGTTTCTTCACAGATTTGTTTAGCAGATCATTGAGTGAAGGGATTGTAGCAGAGTAATGCAACAGATGTGCAGTGTAGTATAGTGTAGTGTTGTGTAGTATAGTGTATCATAGTACAGTAAAGTTCGGTGTAATGCAGTGTGGTGTAGTGTGTCATAGTGCAGTAGAGTGCAGTGTAATGAAGTGTGGTGTAATGCAATGCAGTGTAGTGTAGTATTGTGTAGTGCAGTAGAGTGCAGTGTAATGAAGTGTGGTGCAACACAATGCAGTGTAGTGTTTAGTGAAGTGTATCATAGTGCAGTAGAGTGCAGTGTAATGACGTGTGATGTAATGCAGTGTAATGTGCAGAGTATCATAGTGCAGTGCACTGTAGTGTTGTGTAATAGTGTATCATAGTGCAGTAGAGTACAACATAGTGTTGTGCAGTGTGGTGTATAATAGTGCAGTAGAGTAGAGTGCAGTGTAATGCAGTGTTGTTTATTGCAGTGTATCATAGTGCAGTCAAATGCAGTGTAATGAAGTGTGGTGTAATGCAGTGTAGTGCAGTACACTATAGTGTTGTGTACTACAGTGTATCATAGTGCAGTAGGGTAGAGGGCAGTGTGGTGTATCATAGGGGTCTATATTAAAATCGCAAAGAGGCATTACATCAAACACCTCCTCACTGACACATAAAGACTGAGTGCACTAAACTGGGAATGGTCAAAACAGCATTTTTTTCCCTGGGAAAGAAATCACTAGTACCACACACACACACACACACACACACAACACACACAGCCACACACACACACACACACACACACACACACACACACACACACGCACACTTTAAAACATAACTAAGTGGGAGCTTTGCCTCCCACACCTCCCAACATGGGGGAGTTGTGCCTCCCCACCCCCAGACTAAATATACCAATTCCGAGATTGCACTACAGTGGGGTAAAAGGCAATGCTATGGCTCAGGCCAAACAATTTTTTTCCCCTGGGAAAAAAATTGCTGGCCTGAGCCTTCGCTATTTTCAGACTTCAGTCTTCGTGTCGCTGAAGAGGCATTCGATGTAACACCTCTTTGTGATTTTAATATAGACCCTATCATAATGCAGTAGAGTGCAGTGTAATGAAGTGTGTTGTAATACAATGCAGTGTAGTGTTTTGTAATGTGGTGTATCAGAGTGCAGTAGAGTGTAGTGCAGTGTATCTTAGTACAGTAGAGTGCAGTGTAATGAAGTGTGGTGTAATTCAGTACAGTGTAGTGTCATTTAGTGCAGTATATCATACTGCAGTAGAGTACAGTGCAGTGTAATGAACTATGGTATAATGCAGTATTGTGTAGTAGAGTGTATCATAGTTTAGTGTAAAGAAGTGTGGTGTAATGCAATGTGTTGTAGTGTAGTACAGTTTATGTGGAAAGACTGCAGTATCCCAGATAGTCAAGGCCCAGTTGTCTGACTTTTGTTGTAGGGAAGGTCATGGAACACATTCTGAGAGAAAGACTGTCTGATTTTCTTTGCAACAAAAGATGCCTACATGATAAGTAGCACAGGGCATGATAAGTAGCACAGGGCATGAGCACAAGGGATGAGAAGTAGCACAGGACATGAGAAGTAGCACAGGGCATGAGATGTAGCACAGGGCATGAGATGTAGCACAGGGCATGAGAAGCAGCACAGGGCATGAGAAGTAGCACAGGTCCACAGTAGAAAGGTCTTGACAGACAAGTCTCCACAGTTTTAACAATTTAATTACTTGTGAGGGGGCAGGGTAAGCTGTTAGATTTGCAGCATCTGTATTTCAGTAAGGCTTTTGACCTTGTAATACATAGGAAGCTGCTGATGAAACTGAAAAGGATGGTTGAGACATTAAACAGGATATGGTAGGTGCCAAACCAGTTGTAAGGAGGGACACAAAAGTGATTGCAAAGGAGTAATGTCTGGGAACAGGGGTGTTTTTAATGAAGACTGAGTTCCACAGAGGTCAGCACTTGGGCTGGCTTTGTTTAATCCCTGTTTGAGGCATTACTCTGGACGTCAAATATAAGATAAATCAATCTGTTAACAATAAGTAACTGGGTGCATTGGGGAAACTAGTGTGAATCAGCAAGTAGTAGGATGGAGGGATGGGCAGAGAAAGATGGCAACTACAGCTCAATGAAGTCTGCTAGTAATAAACATAAGGTGCTACTCAATGGGCATAACCCTTCCCAATTAATATTCTGTACAATGATTAAGATTATTTACATGGACTGTAAGGGATGATTAGCAATAGTATCTTGTACTCTGATGATTCCCCATATCAGTGGGTGAAAGCGCTTAGTATCTGTGGACTGTATCGTGAATTGTCTCCTGTTTGATTTGGTTTTTGTTTATTAAAGTACTTCTGAAGAGACCAGGATTCAAGGTTTGCTGTATTTTTGGCTTACTGGTGTGTTCTACTCCTGGATGACATGGACTGTAAGTAATCAGAAACAGTGGGATGGTGGTGGGCAAAGCAAATAATGGGGGTGCATTTTGAGAAAGTTCTGTATTGAGAATTTAGAGGAAATTTTGTCTTTGAACTGAGAATAGTTAGGGTACATTTGGAGTACTGTATATATTTCTAGAGGTCTTTTAGAGAGATTAGCATTAAAATGGAGGAGGAAGCACAGATAATGGTTCCAAAGGTAGTTAAAGGTTGAAGAGTAAAATCTGTAGGGAAGAGTATGAACATTGTAAGGTCGCAGTTATAGGAAATGAAAGCATAAAGTGGAATAATGATCTGGGTGTATAAGTTATTAAAGGGAGTATATGAAGGAATAGGGTACTAATTTTAGCCTAATATGAGAAAGCATTTTTAATTGAGAGAGTGGTGGTCAGGAGAAATAATCTTCCTGAGTGAGTGAGTGATGAGTTGAAGCTACTACAGCTGCTAATAATGGATGAAAAGGGTTGGCTGGTGTATAGGCTAAAGGAAGGGGTGTGGTAATGCATTGCTGGTTAGGAATATTTGCATGATACTAGCAGCATCAGTTGAAGAGACTTGATAGACATTTTCGTCTTCCTGACACCTCGTTGTGTGCAAGTAATGAGACTAGTGCAGTCATTACTTGTGACCTCACAATAATAAGTATTTTGAGTAGTTGTAAATAAATTAGATGAGGCAAGGAATTCTGTTTCTTGCAGAGGGGCAATGATATTAAATGCTTCGCTGGAAACATGATGATTGCCCATTACAATATTCAAGATGAGGAGGAGGATGACATGGGCTTTAGTGTTTTATGCTGAGAGAAGGAGAGAGAGCATTAGCAAGTTAAGGAAAATCATTGTGGTGTGTTCTGAAACAGGAAGCCAGCTGAATTTAGAAAGAATGTTACAATGATGTAGACATGGGAGAGTGTGCTTAAAACAGAGCAAATTATTTTCTTTTCTCAACATGCTGGCTATGCCCTTGCAACTCCCCCTCTAATATCACCCACCCCATCCACCCACTACCTTTCTTTCCACCCCACTAACTACCTTGATTATAGCAAGCTTGGATGCTCATAATCCTAACTACTTATTATACAGCAGGAACTTCTTATTGTAACAATTGTTAATGTCTGTTATGTACTTCACAGATGATAAAGATTCTAGTTGTCTACTGATGTACTATGTTCTTCATCTGTAACTATGTTTGTAATTGTTAATTGCTATGTTGATCAAATTAATTGCTATGTAAATCCAATGTATATTTTAACTGTGGAGCTCTTCTCCCCAGGCCTCCGCTGAAAATGGACCTACATCCAGTCGGACACTCCCGGTCAACAAATAAATAAATAAAGTAATGACACTGGTGTGAATACAAGCAATAAATGAAAGCAATGCACATAAAGGAGTAGTCTGATGATAATGCAGTACATGATGTTTACATGATTAGAGTTTAGTACTTTAACTTATTAACTAAGTTTGATTTGGACTATACTTAGAACATTTTAGTTAGATAATGAGTGATTCATTGGATGAAGTTTATTTGTTTATTCATTATTTATAGTTGGTAGTTGGAATTTGTGCACATAGGACTACTACAAATAAAAAATTGGGAATAGAAAGAGACATATTCATGTAGCTGAGCTATAGTTAATAAACGGCATACAGATGGAGTATCATTTAAATAAAGAATAGTATAGTCATGAATTCAGAACTGGGTTCTAAATAAAGTACAGTTGTGTACACTTACCATAAATGTATTTGTTTGAGTGTATTCACTGTTGCAGTCATTACATTTGGGTTATCTGCTTGCATGTAGCCCTCAGTCGGCCTGATTAACAAAGTCTTGGGTCCTGCATTGGTTGCTGTCCCTTCTTCCATGATGTCAGGTCGTCAGGGGTATAAAACATGCAGCCAACACCATTACATCAGTTTTTCTTGCCCCAGATGACAGGTGCCCCCCTAATGGGAAGCAATTAAATCTATAGTACAAGGATATACCTCCAACAAAAAAGCAAATACACCAAAAAGCTTTTTGAGCACAGTAAGTAAGAATAGAGGTATAGCCAAAAGAAGAAAGGGGACTGGAGGGAGGGTAACCAGGACTGCAACAGTTAATACACTCGGACATCTATATTTATGCTAAGTGTACACAACTATACTATGTTCTTCGTGTTTCACTGTTGCAGTCATTACATTTGGGTAGATTCCCAAAGCTAAGATTGGGAGGAGGAATTTAAATAGAATGAGGACCAGCTTTAAAGCCCTGCAAGACTGCAGTGGCAAAACCAGCTCTGGAGTTAGAGAAAATTGGCAAGTGATAATGCTTGGTGAAAGTATGTACAGAACTCCAGGTGGCAGCTTCTAGGATGCCCCTTGTAGGGACGCCCCTGAGAAAGGCTGTAGAGGTAGATGCAGCCCTGGTTGAATGGGGTCTGATGCCCTGTGGGATAGGTTTTCCATGGTGCTTATAGCAGAAATGAATGAAGTGGCCTATCCATTTTGAAATGGTTTGCTTTGAAATAGCTTTCCCCTCTGTTCCTGCAGCAAATGCCACAAGCAGTTGTTCAGATTTCCTTTGAGGTTTAGTCCTGTCCACGTAGAATCTAAGTTGCCTATGCACATCTAAGGAGTGCAGTATCCATTTCCCTTTCTTCTATGGGTTAGGAAAGAAGGTAGGCAAATGAATGGACTGATTAAGAGCCACACTGGATACCACCTTGAGCAGAAGGAGGGATTGGTTCTGAGAGACACCCTGTCCGCATGAAAGATGATGAAAGGCTCCACTGCCATAAGGGCCTGTAACTCGCATACCCTTCTTGCAGAAATGATTGCTAAAAGGAAAGCTGTTTTCCAGGAAAGGAATTTTAAATCTGCAGTAGCAGCTGGCTCGAAAGGAGGAAGAGCAAGTTTCTCCAAGACAAAGTTAAGGTCCCAGGCTGGAGTTGGAGCTCTCCTCGGTGGCCTTAAATTTTTGGCCCCTCTGAGGAACTGCTTGAGCAGTGGGTGAGAGAAGAGGGGAGGCTCTGTGCTATAATGAGCTGAAATGGCTGAGGCATGAATTTTGATGGAGGAAAAAGACAAGCCCTTATGAAGCATCTCAGTCAAATATTGTAGAATCTGTGGTAAATTGGGCACTGCTGCACTCATCCCTTGAGATTGGTCCCAGGTGCAAAATCTTTTCCATTTTGCAGCATAAGATTTTCTAGTACTAGGCCTCCTAGCCTCTAAAATGATATCCATTACTGATTTACTGAGGGGTGGTAAAGGAGAGATTAGGTAATTAGCCAGGCTGCTGGGTTCAGGGTTTGCAGCTGAGGGTGCAGAATCTGGTTCTCCTGCTGAGACAACAGGGAAGGAGTCTGAGGCAGGTGCCATGGGGCCAAGTGTGATGCACTGCACATCAGGGGGTACCAGTGTTGGTGTGGCCAGTCTGGTGCAATTAAAATTGTCCTTGGCTTGTCCTGTTTGATCTTTAGTAGTACCTTGGAGAGCAGAGGCAGAGGAAGAAAGGCATAAACTGATAGTTTTTTCCAGCTGAAGAATAGAGCATCTACTTTCCAAGCTAGTTTGTGGGGAATCCTTATGGAAAATTTGTCCAATTGATGGTTCTGGGGAGAGGCAAACAGGTCTATATCTGGGCTCCCCCATTTGCTTGGCAACATGTTGAAAATCCTTGGTTCCAGTTTCCACTCGTGTGGGTCCATGAGGTTTCTGCTTAGTCCATCTGCTAGTGTATTTAGCTTTTCTGGCAGGAATTGAGCTTGTAGATTCACTTGGTAGCTCAAGACTGTGTTCCACAATGTCATGGCTAGTCTGCAGAGAGGGTAAGAGTGTGTACCCCCCTGCTTGTTTATGTATCACATGACCGTGGTGTTGTCCGTCTTTACCATTAGTTGTCCTGGAAGAATGTGGTCCTTGAAGGCTGTCAGCGCATTCTGTACAGCTAACATTTCCTTTTGATTTATGTGTAGGTGCATTTGCCCTGAATGCACTTCCCTGCCAGGTGAGCCCCCCATGCATAGTCTGATGCATCTGTTGTTAAGGTTTGGGTGGCAGGAGGTAGTGTGAATGGTAGTCCCTTGTTTTGGTGGCAGGCCTCTGCCTACCAAAGGAACTCTAGGCGTAGGCATGGTATGATAGGAATCATAGCTTCTAGATCCTGTGAATGTTGACACCATAGGCTTTTGAGATACCATGGAAGTTTCCTCATATGCAGCCTTGCATATGGAATTAGGAGAATGCAGGAGGCCATGAACCCCAAGGCTTGCAGTATTTGTCTTGCAGATAACTGGGTTTTTGAAGCCACTTGTTTGAAGTAGGTTGTCAAATGAGTCTGTTTCTCTGGCGTGAGGAAAGCCATCTGGGAAGTTGTATTCAAGCTTGCTCCCAGGAATATAATTTGTTGACAGGGTACCAGGTGTGATTTCTTTTCATTTATGGAGTACCCAGACAAGTCAGTACCCTTTGAACAAAGGCCAGATGATTCAAAAGTATGTCCTGGCTTTCTGCCTGAATTAGACAATCGTCCAGGTATGGATATAGTTGAATATTTATTTGCCTGCAGTATGCAATGACTGGAGCTAGGCACTTTGTGAATACCTTGGGCGCAGTAGATAACCAAAGGGCAGTGCAGAGAACTGATAGTGCATGTAGCCTGCTTTGAAGCATAGGTGTCTTCTACAAGACTCCCTGATAGGGATGTGCAGGTATGCTTCCTTTAAGTCTAGTGTTGCCAACCATGCAGCTTTGCCTAGCATAGGAAGCAGCTGGTGAAGAGTCAGCATCTTGAATTTTGGAATCACCAGAAAGGTATTTAGAGTAGAAAGGTCCGGGATAGGATGCCATGTATTGCCTTTTCTGGGTACCAGAAAAAGTCTCTAATAGAAACCTTGTCCCTTTTCCTCTTTTGGTATCAACTGAATAGCCCCCATTCGTAAGAGAGAGAGTACTTATTTTGGGCCTCTGCCCACTGATTTGGGGGTAGATCTGGTCACCCACTTGGTGTTGGTAAGGTGTGGAAGTGAAATATGTATCCTTGGGACACTATATTTAAAACCCATTTGTCCTGGGTAATGAGTTCCTAGTTTTTGGCCTGCAGACCAATCTTTCCGCCTAAAGGAGCATTCAGTTGAGAAGTACTTGGATAAAAGCAAGTCATTGAGACAGTTTTCCATAGGGGGGAGTCTTACTACTCCCTGATTTGGGTGTGGAAACCCCCCACTGCTTAGTCTTGTGTGCCCCTGGGACTGAAATCTGAGGTTTCTGCTGTGTCTGGGTTTGGCTTGAGAAGACCTGGAAGGGGCTGGAAAGGACCAATTCTTAGAGAGCCAGTGCCTACTAAATCTAGGAGGCTGAACTTGTAAGAAATCTTTAACAGTTTGCAGGGATTTAGCTTTATCTTCCATCTTTTTAAGAACTTCCACAGCCTTGTTGCCAAACAGGTGGTCCTGATTTAAGGGAGCATCCAACAATTTAGCTTTAACATGATCAGGCAAAGATTGCTCCTTAAGCCAAGCATGCCTTTTGAGCACAGACCCAGTAACAGCTGCCCTGCAAGAGGCCTCTAATGAATCAAATCCACATTGCAAAGTATGTTTTCCAACCTGTTCAGCAGGATGCATTAAATCCTGTAATTCTTTATTTTCCACACAGTCAGGAATCAACATAATTTTCAGTTTAAGCAATCCAATAGCATGTTGCTGATACTTTAACATATGAAACTGGCAGTTTAAAGCCCTAATGGCCAAGGTTGCAGAAGTGTAAACCTTCTTACCCCATCTATGCAGCACCCTGGAGTCTCTATCAGAAGGGGTAGGATTTTTTGCAGTAGAAGCCTTAATGCCCCTGGGTCCCTGTGAAATAGTCTCTGGATCTGCAATAGGATTTTTAAAAAAAGAACTTGTGTGAATCAGGTACCCTGTAATATCTGTCAGGCTTTCTGGGAGCAGGAGGCAAGGAATCAGGGGCCAAACTAGATTCTGAAAAGGCATCATCAACAATGTCTAGTACAGGAGGTATAGCTAAAGGCCTATGCTGAGGCAGGAGTAAGAAATCTCTAAGCCTCTTTTTTGAATCAGAAAAATCCTGGCTTTCCCAGTGGAAATGCTCCCTTAGAGTATGTAAGGTTTCACCAAAAAATAAAGTCCTCTGGAGGGGAAGCAGAGGGAATACAGTAGTCTGCATCAGAATCCTCATAGGTAGATAAAGGCAAATCCAGATCATCAGAAGAATCAGAATCCTGGTCAGAAGATTCATAAACAACTTCACTCCTAGGTCTCTTAGAAGGGGGAGGTTGGCTTCCCCTGATTAGAGTTATAAGATCTTTAGCCATTCTTAACATTTGTTTTTTAGGCGTAGAGGCCTGAGCATACGGCCTGGGCGTAATTTTTTTAGACATGGTTCGAGATTTAGGCCTAAATGAAGGAGGAGGCATCGGTTTAATATGCAAGTCCGTATGCCTGAATACACCCTCAGAAGCCAGTGCCTGCACAGTGGCTCTGGACCCATCCAAGGTAGAAACATCCGCGGGTTCCATAGTTGAAGCATCATGCAGCATACCGGACTCCAAATGGGTCTTAGTAGAGGCCTGCGAATCAGAAGTAGCGGGTATCATGGGCTGCGAAAGTGCCTCACTGAGTACCAGTGAACTGGCGACTGGCTTAGGAGAAGTGTCGTCGCAGTTTTGGACCTCGGCGGCTTGTCTTTATCTTTGCATTTTTTTAAATCCCGGTAGTCGGATGGCTAACCAACGACATTTCTGGATAATTAAACCGAGAACTGAAATATTTAGAGGCAAAAATATACTGATGATGGATAGTGCAATGATTTAAATAAAGCACAAAACCAACAGCAAGGTACATTGTGGTCAGGGCCTAGGCAAGGAATACAGAACGAATGAAAATCTTTATGAGGTATTTGCTTTCCACAAGTAATGCAATTATTAACTTTTACTAACATCGGTAAAGAGCAAGAAAAAGTTTCCCCAACGAGGTACTTAGCTTTAGTTGAAGATTTCGATTCTGAAACTCGAAAACGAAAATTTAAGGAGTCAGCCGACCGGCACTTGCGAACTGCTTCTGCTTCGGGCACAGCACGGCAAGAAAGACTGATATAATGGCATCAGCTGCATGTTTTACACCCCTGATGACCTGACGTAATGGTAGAAGGGATAGCAACCGAAGCATGACCGATGACTTTGTTAATCAGGCCGACTGAGGGCTACTGCAAGCAGATAACCCAAATGTAATGACTGCAACAGTGAAACACGAAGAACATCAGTATTTAGAACATTCTGTACTTAGGGTTGCCAACTATCCAGAATTAAGGTACACTGTCCAGAAAATGGAAAGGACAGCATATTGTCCAGAAAAAATACCAGAAGATTAAATATTAATTTTCTTTTATTTAAAAAAAAATCTTTTTTTAAGGGTGTTGATCTTTAAGAACACCCTTTGTGTCTGGTCGCACACAGATGCAGAAGACAAAAACAGTCTTTTGCATCTGTGTGGCTGATTGTTTAGGTCTTTGTTTTCCACGCACGTGGAATTTTAATTCTTCAAGACATTTGAACTGTGCAGCGGACCAGCAGTAGACATCTTTCAAATGTGGTTCAGGTACATATGAAATGTTACAGTTTTACCTATTCATTCCACAGTCTGTTTGCTTATATAGAGGAAGCAGAATGTGGAATTCATAGCTATAGAGTAATATTTCAAAGTACTGTTATTGGATATTAAGTAGCTATGTTGGCAGTTAGTTGCAAGCATTAAAGATACTAGGTCTGAAGGACTCCATGAATATTAAATGGATCTTGAAGCAGAAAGCTACTGAATCAGGATACTGTTTTTAGTTATGATGCTGTGTTACTCATGTTTTCACTAAGTGATTAAATAGTATATTTTTGTTGCACTTGATTATTATTTCAGTATTATTGGTGGGGATGTAATCATTTAATGTGATCAAAGAAGTTTTTTAAATGATTTTTTTCTGGTGACAGATGTAGTCACAGACGTCTGACAAATATTAGTAACTGGTGGTATACAAATGTAATGTATCCAAAAGTGCAAGTGCGACAAGCCTGAGGATGCTGTTGTACTAATCAAATCTAGTTATGTCAAATACTAGCAGATAATTTAAGCATACCCTCCCTCTATAAAGATGATGGATGCCAAACCAGTATTCAGTGGAATCATGTCAGAGGACCATATGATCTCTGTTCACATTCATATGTCTGATTTTTATGACTGCCTTATAAAGCTTAGAGTACCATGAAAACATGATATTGCATACACACACACACACACACACACACACACACATATATATAT
The DNA here is from genome assembly GCF_019279795.1 of Protopterus annectens. Lineage (NCBI taxonomy): Eukaryota > Metazoa > Chordata > Ceratodontiformes > Protopteridae > Protopterus > Protopterus annectens. The sequence continues at coordinate 168,442,273 of NC_056747.1, read as the reverse complement.
ATATATATATATCACATACATGATAATGCATACATATATATATATATATATCACATACATGATAATGCATACATATATATATATATATATATCACATACATGATAATGTGTGTGTGTGTGTGTGTGTGTGTATATATATAGGTCCCCCACGCTTCAGATAGCCATGCAGTGGAAATGTTGATAATGTGTAATATCAAGATATGTCAATGATACAAATTGCCACACAGTCGCAACACTGATATTGTGTAATGTCAAGATAGGTAAGAGAGGTTGGAGGTGTGAGTGTTTCTGCATGTGTATGTGAGGTATGGTTAGGATTGGGGATGAGTAAAAGATAAATGTTATATATTTGTGTACAAGTTTGTGTATTTTAGGGTTAGCATTGAGATTAGGGTAGGGGATAAAATATAGTATTGTCTGTGTGTCCAAGTATGTCTTGTGTAGTGGCAGTGTTATGGGATGGATGAAGGTAACGTATAGGGTTAAGGTGGAGGAAAGGGGGCAGCATTACAGGGTTAGCACCCATTACTGGCCAGATGCATTTTATTTGAATGTGGGTTTTCGATGCTATTTCAGTGAATGTGAATTTCAAAGGCAGAAAAGCTTTAATGCTAAGCCTGTTTTCATTGTGAAACAGTATTGCATTGTTTAGTAAATGCATATCAGTATTTGTGCTATAAAATTTGAAATAAAAGTTTTAAATTAAATCCAAATATCTGTAATCATTGTAGAAGTAAAGCAGAAACAGTATGCTCACTGAGAGTTTTGAACAGAGTTTATGACAACAGAGAAGAAATGGAGAAATAGCCAAGTAATGGGACACTGGAATGGCTGCATGATAGGGGATGGGGGTACCAAAATTGCATGCATTTTGCTTTCAAGTACATGTCCAGAATTTTTAACATGATAAGTTGGCAACCCTATGTACGATGCACTAAGAGATGCATCATGAACCACTTAAAATGCCATTCTGGTGGTGTAGAGGGGTGAAGCCCTGACTGTGGTCAGGTGACTTGTGATCGATTAGTATCCTGGGTGACTGTCAAAGTGGCAGGGATGATGGATGTGTCTGTTCAGTGAGGAATAAATGAAGCAAGATACTGATCATAAGTAATCAAGGTAACCGCTGCCTGACAGTCCTGAGAGGGAATGCCCTGTGTAGTACACCTTTGTGAAGGTAGTATTAACTTACTTATGTGCATCACATGACACAGCAGGTGCTTGGGACTTGTGAGCAAAGTTTCAGGCAAACAGCACCTATGTCCCTCTGTTTTGTGCCTGTACAGGCCTAACAACTCTTGTGTTAACTAATAATGATTCTTTTTTAGGAGTGCCAGAATGTCATGTTAGAATTAAATGTGAAATATCCAAATTAGCCATTTATTTCATTTTTTTTTATACCGACACACTGACTGCACAATTTGCCTTTTCTGACGGTTTCTACACCCGCTGCATTAATTGCCCTTTGCTTTTTGCACCCTCCCTACTATGTACAGCATCATGCTATATATTTCCATTTTTTTCGGTACAGCAGTCTGCATTATTAAATTAATTTTAGTATGACAATTACCACCTTTCTTATAACAGGAGAAAATATGTACTTCCATGATGTATATGCATGCGACTCAAACTTCATTTTTTGGGAAGATTTATAGTTTTTGGTTTGACTTGGCATCAATACAATTTCTGTCGACTGCAATCTTGCAGTGGAACTAATCAGAAAAACAGGAGATTCTGGAGCCAAAGATTTAGGCTGTATGCTGAAGTTACTGGCCTTAGTGACAAACCAGAGAAAATCCAGTGTATTACGTTTTTTTCTTTTTTCATATCACAAGCAGGAAAGCTATCAAGGTGCTAAAAATAGAAGGAGAAAAGCAGTTTGGCAGCACTTAAAATAATTTCTAGTCAAACTGTGAGCTAAAGAAGACTCAACTTATGTAAAACATTTAATTATTTAATTATCAAAAATCAAAGGGTGCAAGATTGTTGCATATGTTATTAGGTTAAGACACTGGGTGCATTATTGCCAATTTGGTCAGTTATATGATTCATTAATCCAAGACATAAGAGATTGTTGTATAGCAAAAAAAAAAATAAATAAATAAAACACAGACAGAGAAGAGACAGGCTGTTAAAAGAATCAGATCTGACACTTGACGAAGTCAAAAGATGTTTATTACGTCGGAGAATTATCAAAGGTGCTACTAAAGGTTTCTACGTGTTATCAGTTAAATATTTTAACTGTGACTCAGAATAAGGAGAAAACAAAGCCTGGAAGTATAAAAATAATCACAAGATGAGCAATAGGGACAGTACATGGACTCACATGCTGTGTAATTTGGCAACAAACCAGCAGTGAAGAGGGACACCTTATTTAGCTACTGTGGACACACACAAGAAAAGAGGCATGACAACTTAAAGTCAAGCCTTCAGGTGGTAAACAACCACTGACCATAGTGAAAAAATGTGCTTTGAAAGAAAAATGCCGCATAAGCAGAATAATAACGGAGACTGCTGGTAATACAGACATGGCAATGACTGTGTGTGAGATAGAAAAATAGGTTCATGGGTAGTACTAGGCTAGTTGCCCTTGTGGGCCATTTTAAATCTAGCCAACAAAGGTGAGAATCAAACCCTGTACCTTGTGTCTGTGACGTAAGCACCTTAACATTATAACATCTCCCTAATGTAGAGAGTGAGAGAGTTACTGTGTGTGAAACAGAACTTCATGACAGAAAGCTTGATAATGTAAGTGAGAAGGATGCCAAACCAGTTGTCAGAAGTCTGAAGTGACAAACTATACACATGCAGCAAATCAGTTGTGTTTAAACTTAAAACTAGAGCACAATGTTAAGTAATGTATAAATGCACAGTCAGAAAACTGCATCTGTTCTATTATTTTTCTACGCATAAACTAAAGCTTGGGAGTCAAATGTGGTTAAACTGTCTGCAAAAATAAAGTGCATTAATATTTTTTTCGGATACAAGCATTGTAATCTTGTTTATACTTGACACGGATGTACATATCTAGATCCAGTAAGTAAAGGCACTGCAACATGGTAGAAAAACACAGTGCATAGACAGATGCCAGGCTGAATCACAAAGAAATTCCATGAGACCTAGGATAATTCTTCTATTTTCTAAGGCAGCCAGAATGTGCAAGGTGACTGTATGGCCACATTTGAGAAGTTCTGTGCCGAGGTTAGTAGAGAAACAGCCAAAAAGGAGCAGTAAACTGAATTAACTGAATAAAAAGCACAATTTTAAAAGATTTTTCACAGGAAAAAAGGGAATATAATAGTATCCATTTGTTACCCAGGTAGGCCAACTGAACTCAAAGGCCCTTTTCAGGGGTGACCCAGGAGTAATGTCTGGTTAAGTAACTTGCTCAAGGTCACACAGTATGAAAATGAGAGCTGAGGAAATCAAACCCTGTACCACAGGAGCTATAGCTCACAGCCTTAACTCTCTGTATTAATTACAGACACAAAAACATAAAATGCAAAGCGAGGACACTAAAACTGATGTCCCACAGGTCTATTCTGATTTATTTGAGGAATAGGATGCATAAAAGGGTTGTACCATATTAAACTATCCAGAGTGTAAGCTTAAGTGAATACAGGCGCCAGGCATGATAGTCAAACTGACTGAGTCTCCTGAATGGGTTAACTATACGCTGACTATTGTGAAACAAGATAAATCCAGGGTTCCTACAGACCCACAGTAACACAACAAAGGGATCCTGAGAAAATGCTACCTTTTAGGTAGTAGAAGTAGTTACTTCTAAGCCTAATGCAATTTTTTTTCTCTGCATTGGAAAGTAATCAAGGATTTTGGCAAATTAAACAATTGGCACAATCTCTAATCTGTGTACCTTCAATACATTGATTTCTGAGACTACCTTTTGACTTTTATCAGTAGCAGAAGTCTTTCAACATACTGTAGCTGATTTGACTTTAGACTTTGATGTTATTGTGGATATTATTGATGACTTTTTAGTATGAGGTGCTAAAAGACAACAGCATGACCCATCAGTTAATTAAGCAACTAGGCAGACTGCAATCACAAGGTTTGAAACTGAAGACAGTAATGTGTTAGACTGCTGTGTCAGTTTTAAAATACATGGGCCATCTAACTATTGATGGATTATAGCCAGAGACTGATATGGTACATGCAGTCTGTAACAGACAACCGCTCAGTAATATCTGACTAAGTTTATATCTCATTTATCAGATTTAGCATTACCACTAAGAAAGCTACCTAATCGCTACCTGAGGAAGTTTAGAGTTGGTATGAAGAGCAAGTCAGAAGCCCAGAACTACTGCACCTAAGTTTAAATATTATGATGTGACACTGCATAAAAAGCTGCGGTAGCGCTGTCACCTCACAATTAGACATTGCCCGTTCGATTCTCAGTTAGAGCGTCTTTGTGTGGCGACATGCGTGAATGGGCGTTCCTTCGTTGAAGGTTGTACGTTAGGCCCGGCAAGCCAGTACATAAAAATCTACTGCCAATCATTAGCGGACCGGAGTTCCGCTGTGGCGACCCCTAACCGGGAAAAGCCGAAAGACACAAACAAACTGCATAAAAAGCTTCAAGTCGATACAAGCCAGAAAGTTTGCATCAAGGGCTACAACACATGTATAAGCCAGATATGCACATATTAAAAATGGAGTAGTAACCATATTCATGGGTTATCAGAAATACCATGACTGTTAATGGAAAGAATATTAATGTTCAGAGATATTACAATCATGCTACAATCCTGGTTGGAGAGAAACATTCTTTGAATTAAAAAAAAAACAAACTGTGAGTGAAAAATCAGAATTCTGTATTATTCAGATTTAAAAACAGTTTGTTTGAGATGTGTTAGCTGCTGTTTAACCTCAACTTTGTTTATAACTTCTGTTTATTGTTCAGGAAAAGATGAGGCTTTCTGCATGTGGAATGGTTGCACAGCAGTGTTAATGGCTTGTTCAAGGTTGCACAGCAGCTATAGTTGTCATGGAATTCAAGCCCACCTTTCCAGGTTAATTTACAGTTCACTGCAGTCTGTAGTGCATGTATATAACCAGATGGTCTGGAGCACTTAGAACTGGGCTACACTCTTGTTACCTAGTGAGAGGTGTATAGATAGGTGAGAGCTAAGATTTCAGGGCTCGTTATTTGCACTAGATTGCACTAACTCATTAACGGGTTTTGACAGATCCTAATTGACTTTCCGTTCAGTTATTTTGGTTCAAGAAGGAATGGGTCCTCCAATGAAGAACATACTTACTTCATAAGAGTTCTCCTATACTTTGTTTCCAGGACTGCCTCAAGTAACATTTGTATGAATGGTGAAACAGTACAGACATATGAATGCAGGTTGCTTGGTTGGCAGTCGTGTATTTCATTTAATTTTATTTTTAGTAATTCAGTGAGGGCATTATTCAGGGGAAATATCCTTATTTCAGGCTAAAATAAATAATTCCAAAAAAGCTGCAGTCCTGCATAAGCCATGCTGATCGCAACATGTACTTTTTTGAAATTATTTAGTTTGTGTATCAAGATGTGCTAGAGGATAAATTTTATAGTACAATTATATATTTGCCTTGCTTTTATTTTATTCAGTTATAGATTTTGTTAAATGACTTTTTTCAGAATATCAAGGCTAGCTAAAATTATTTTTTAAGAGTGCCATTCCTGGAATCTTTTTTCAGTATTTAAAAGGCATGCTTACTGTTCAGAAGCATGCATTGCATGAGGCAGCCTCCCCGGAGGGTTGGGCTTGGATTGGAGGGGGCTACATTCTAGAAGATGCTGTACAGTTCCAAAAATCTGGCAGTTGATCTGTACAGTAGCCAAAGACATTATGTATGTATGTCTCTATTAATCATCTGTCTGTCTAACTATCTACATATCTGTATGTCTGTGTATTCTATCTACATATATCTATATGTCTGTGCATCTATCTATCCACTTATATCTGTATGCCTGTGTAATCTCTCTAGCTGCATATATCTGTATGTCTGTATAATCTGTCTGTCTAGCTTCATGTATGTGTATGCTTGTGTAATCCATCTATCCTCATATACCTGTATGTCTATGTAATCCATCTATCTATTTACATATATTTGTATATTTATGTAATCTATCGGTATGTCTGTCTATCGATCTATCTACATATATCTGCATGCCTGTTTAATCTATCTACATATATATGTCTGTATAATTTGTCTGTCTGTCTTCATATATCCATATGTCTGTGTAATCCATCTATCGATCTTTATATATCTGTATGTCTGTATAATCCATCTATCTACATATATTTGTATGTCTGTGTAATCTATAGGTATGTCTAACTATCTGCATATATCTGTATGTCTGTGTAATCTATCTTTCTATCTACATACATCTGTATGTCTGTGTAATCCCTCTGGCTGTTACAATCTATCTACATACATCTGTATGCCTAAGTAATCTATATAATTACCTACCTACCTCTCTGTCTATTTGTATTTGATGAATGGAATGTCCACATGCAAATATCTGGTTCACACTACAAAAGGCTGCTTACAAGGTTTTGAAAATGATATAATCATAAACAGAACAACATAAGAGTAAAAATATAAAATTAAAGGCACACAACATTTTATAGGGAACAAAGTAAAATGCAAGCAGCATAAAACACCAACCAGAGTGTAGTTTGCAGTACAAAAGGCCACTTACAAACCGATAAATACAGTTTAAAAGAAGTCATAAACTGTGCAACATGAGAGCAATAAACGGGACATTACATGAAAGGTAAAAAAACATTTTATATAACATGAAAGGCCAAAAGGCAATTAACAGTTTGTTTTATGCAATGACTAGGGGCTCCCATCCCATCAGATACTGGAATTTTCTATTTCTTTCATGGGACTGGACACCACTGGTTCCATTGAGAGGAGATTTACTTAACTAAACTGAAATAAGTGGGGGAAAATCATTATGCCTTCAGAACTTTACTGCAGATTATTTTTCCCCCTCAAAGTGTACAACTAATTGAATTCTTGTTTCATCTAAATGCTTGATTTCATTTTTGATGTATATTTGTTCTCCCTGAACCTGAAAATGTTCCTGCTACAGCAGTGCTGTACCCTGGTGAAACAAATGAATAAATCTAATAAATAACAAATAAATAAATCTAATCAATGCTTTGAACTTTACCCTCGTGTTTTCTTAAGATGAGCAAATAATACATGATGTATTTAAACATGCTTTACTTTGACAGCCCTTTGCTAGTGTTATGAACCAGGGAAGAACAGTGCATACTATACTTACATATTATTTACAGTATGCTACTAATGGTACGGAGCGAGCTTCAGAAATATAGTGCCCTGTACGTATTAAGTGATGACTGGAAGAGCACAATTTACTGTGGCACACATTCACAGGTCCAAGACACTGTGGTACACTGGTGTACTACAAGGTATGCATGGTGACTAAGTCTGAAATGCATGTTGTAAAACCTAGTGCCTAAGGTATACGACAGGCAAAAGTGCAGAATGTCAGAGATAACATGCAATACAATGCTGACAAGCACTACAGTGGTGTACCACATCCCTCCAAGAGAACAGTCTAGTTACTCTGGAGTCACAAAACATTGGAGAAAAGAGAAAACTGCACCATTGTCAAAAAGTGTTTTGGTACAATTTCTCTGATTTATTAGCAGTCAAAGAAAAAACTCTGTTGATAGATTGACTGCAATGCATACAAATATACACAAATGCATACACACACATACACACACACACCTGCCTGTGGAAAGTCAGTAGTCATAAAGCAGAATGCCAACAGACTTAAAAAAAACCCTTGAAAATCCAGAAGAGTGAATCTCAAACGTTGCTCTTCTGTAAACTTCTTTTTTGTAGGGGTGCAAGTCCCCTTGCACCCCTTCACCTCTGATCTTATATATACTAACACCAAGATCACCATACTTTAGAGAATTGGGAATATTCAGAGAAATTGCCATTATGAACTTAGTATATGTAAGCTCGTTTTTTGGCCATTCATTCTCTGTGGAGCAAGTCCTGAGATTTCAAATGGTTACTCCCCCCACACACACACATATAAATACACATGCATATATCTATATGCCTGAATTGGTGGCTGAGCAGAATACTGCATGGCAAAAATATCACAAATGAAGGCGCAATCACATAAATACTTATATGTAATTGTTTCAAGGAGTTAAATTACTGATTAGTTGTAATCAGTGAGTTGGTTCCTTGTGAATTTCTAAATCATGGACTCATAGCCTAAGCCCCCAAGGGTATGCAAGTGAATATGTTTATAAAATAGTAACTATGACAACACGTAGGGTAGTTATTAGCTGGGTCTGTTATTCTTAAGCCCCTGTACTTTACAAATTAGCACCCTTTATCTACAGAGGACATGGTCATCTGGCCCTGCAGTAAAGACACACGTAGCAAATGGGACTGCATTTCAACAAAATTATGACAAACTGTGCTGATTAGGACACACAAAAAAATCTTTACATGGATGAAGACAACTGCCACATTACAAGACCTAAGGAAAGCACCATTAACTCTCTCTTTTGGCTTTTCCTGGTTAGGGGTCGCCACAGCGGATCACCTTGTCCGCTCATGATTGGCAGTGGAGTTTTACGGTGTTGGGTTGCCAGCCCAGTGCACAACCTTCCACAGAAGGCACACACATGCACGTACTCATGTCTAGGGCCAATTTTTAGCGTGTCCAATCCACTTGCAGCATGTCTGTGGGGATGTGGGAGGAAACAGTTAACTGTAGGTTTATAAATACCTGGAGTTATGCACTAATATTTCACAGAACTGTAAATAAAATGATCACCACACCTTCCATCTACGATAGAATGATGAACCACTTAGTAATGGAGGCAAGAGTGGCATTAACGAAGGGCATATTTATCCTGTCACCAATAACTAACAATCTTGTAAATCTACAAAGGAAGAGAAACTTTTTTATCACTGATGCACTCTGGAGATGGTTATCTCTTTCCTCATTTAACCCAGTTTGGCTCACTGTCATAGAATGCTGCAGTTTATCTTAGACCTTACACATACACAGCCCTTTCTTTTCTCTTTGAACATACTTCTAATCAATATATCACTAGGAAACTGAATTCATGCTGTCATGGAAAGGGTGGTATGCTCCTGACATGGATACAAGGTAGTTTCTCCCATTCAGAGGTTCAGCCAGATTATCCTGATGAGCTGCAGTTATAATTACCACTGCATAATACTTCAGCATTTTAATTTAACTGGTTGTCACAAGTACATGTTTCCCCATCTAAACATGGCAAATGGCATCCACTTAATATATGTCCGATACAGTAATGTACTAATACTTATACATAGGAAGGGACAAGATTTATTTAAAGTGCTTGTATCAATTAGGCACTAGCCGTATAGGATAGGAATACAGCCCATAAGCTGTAATCTATGAGCTACCAGTAGGAGTAAGCATGCATAACTGGTACGAAAGATGAGACTTATCCTGTTGCAGCTTGGATGAACAGTCTGTGACATACTTTTATGACCCCAGTTTGAGTGAATTGATAATGATCTCTGAGTTAAGCGCTGCATGTCATGTAAGTTGGAATTAGATCTGGCAAAGCTCTTTTAAGAGCAGAAGTGCTCATCTATTTGTTTTTCAATAAAGATGTTTTGATTTCTAAATAAGTTATAATTGCTTGATTATTCTTAAGTCTCAACTGAGCTTATCTACAGTGGATGGTTCTTTTTTTCCTGATTTTTTAGGATTCTCAGTTCCCTGTGTTCAAATGTTTTTCCTTATGGGAGGGAGATGTCTTACCCCCTAAGGCTAGAAAACTATTGTGCCTCAACACAAGGATCTGTGGTTTTATATATATATATATATATATATATATATATATATATATATATATGTATATGTATATATTTAAGAGAGAGATGTACGTGTGTGTTTGGTCATATGTTCCATTGGTAGACAGACAGAACTACAGGTTTGTTCAAACATCTGGCTTACTGAACTGACATTTAATATGTGCTTTCTCATAACAGGTGAGTGGGACATATTTTAAGGTGTGTATGTGTGTGTGTCTGTGTGTGTGCGGATGCACAAATGCTTGTTAGTCAGGGTTAGCGTAAGAGTTAAGGAAGGGACTAGATTTTACTATATGTGTGATTGTGTATGTTTTGGGGTTAAGATAAGGGTTAGGTAGGAGTTTGATTTGATACACGGGCATGTGTGTGTGCGTGTACATGTGTGTTTGTGTGCAACATATGTGTGCATGCATGCACATGGTATATGTCCCAGCTGTCTTATGCAGAGGTAGTGGTATGGAAAGGGTCTTTTTAAGGTGAGGTGCATATTGGGTTATGACTATGTTTATGGTTTGCATGCATTACTAAGGTGGGCAGAGGGGAATATATAGATGTATGTCTACAAAGTGCTGATAAAGGTATGCTGTAGGGTAAAACCAAACCACATGTGGACATTGTTGGTGCTGACTGGTTGCTGGGCATGCATATTTATGATATGTCTGTGAGGATCATGTGCCAACTGCCCATTCACAAAATAGAATCCAGGGTCAGTGAAATATGCTGAAGTATCTTCTATGCTGGGAGCATGGATTGCCACATGTTGCACATAATGTATCTTCTATGCTGGGTGCATGGATTGTCACATGTTGCACATAATGTAACTTCTATGCTAGGTGCATGGATTGCCACATGTTGCACATAATGTGTCTTCTATGCTGGGAGCATGGATTGCCACATGTTGCACATATTGTATCTTCTGTGCTGAGTCCATGGATTGCCACATGTTGCACATAATGTGTCTTCTATGCTGGGTGCATGGATTGCCACATGTTGCACATAATGTGTCTTCTATGCTGGGTGCATGGATTGCCACATGTTGCACATAATGTAACTTCTGTGCTGGGTGCATGGATTGCCACATGTTGCACATAATGTGTCTTTTGTGCTGGGTGCATTGATTGCCACATGTTGCACATAATGTATCTTCTATGCTGGGTGCATGGATTGCCACATGTTGCACATAACGTGTCTTCTATGCTGGGAGCATAGATTGCCACATGTTGCACATAATGTAACTTCTATGCTAGGTGCATGGATTGCCACATGTTGCACATAATATGTCTTCTATGCTGGGAACATCGATTGCCACATGTTGCACATAATGTAACTTCTATGCTAGGTGCATGGATTGCCACATGTTGCACATAATGTGTCTTCTATGCTGGGAGCATGGATTGCTACATGTTGCACATAATGTAACTTCTATGCTAGGTGCATGGATTGCCACATGTTGCACATAATGTAACTTCTATGCTAGGTGCATGGATTGCCACATGTTGCACATAATGTAACTTCTATGCTAGGTGCATGGATTGCCGCATGTTGCACATAATGTGTCTTCTGTGCTGGGTGCATTGATTGCCACATGTTGTGCATAATGTATCTTCTGTGCTGGGTCCATGGATTGCCACATGTTGCACATAATGTAACTTCTATGCTAGGTGCATGGATTGCCACATGTTGCACATAATGTGTCTTCTGTGCTGGGTGCATGGATTGCCACATGTTGCGCATAATGTGTCTTCTATGCTGGGTGCATGGATTGCCACATGTTGCACATCATGATAACAATGATGCTGGGAACACATGATTTTTTATAGAATCCACGCGTCACAAGGGCCCTTTCAACAACATTTTGGGGTATATGTATATATCTGTCAGTGTGAAATATTATGTGGTCCAGGAATTATTGGTAGACCCAGCTTGCTGAGGCTAGATAAATAAAGTGGTGTTCACTCAGCATGTCTCTGGAAGTTCCAGTGGCCAGGATTTTAACTGTTCCCAATATGTTAGCTGTTTGGCTGATGTTGGCTGTTCTCAGGATCTTGCTTCTGACTGGTACTTGTTACCCACTAGTAATATGCATCTCCATATCTTAGCACAAAAAACAAGGATGATTTGTGGCATCAGTACTCAAACTGCATTGAAAATTAAGGCTACAAGCTGTTTCCTAGAGTCTAGGGTTTGATTCCTTTAACTCTCATTTGCCTACTGTGTGACTCTGAGCAAGTCACTTAATCAGACAGTGCTCCTTGGCTGTGTCTGAGAAAGATGCATGTGGATCAGTGCCATACCCGGTTTAACAAACGGAAACACAGATAAATACAGACCCTTGTCCATAGATGCCTGTGGTTGGTGATTGTAGCATATTGCAAATTAATGCGACATTGATGCCACATGACTCACTGCACCATATAGCTCCAAACCTGTGCTGCAGGCTTTGTGGCTGCTGTAGCTGCATATGTGATGATAAAGGATGTGTGTTTCATCTCATCTGTTTGCTGACTCTTCAGGTTTTGGAAAATAAATCACTAAAGTCATAGCTTCCAGCCACATTGTTTTTTTTTCTTTTCCTTTTTTGTTTGTCAGTTTAAAAAAACAGTTACATGTTTTATAATCTGGGATGCAGAAGTTTTATGAATTGGTGATACATAAGTAGCAGAACATTTCTTCTACTACTTTATATGAAGACTATTGGGTTACTGCATGGCATAA